>NW_017139975.1:135686-151846 GCF_001652005.2 Ceratina calcarata | reverse complement strand
ACCTTTTACAGTCTCGTGCGCGGCGCACGGCCATCCTCGAAAACCGAGCTGCCATTACCGGGACATCAATTTTGTTTGTACACGCTTGTTAAGAACCGTGCCCGGACACAATCTGGACATCTTCCCCTCGAGACGGGGGTGGTACCAGAAAAAAATGGATGAAACCCTTCCTCTTAAAAGGAACCGCGTTGAATTTTGTATGAAATCCGAATGAAAAGGACGAGACCATTTCGAAATGCGGATTCTTTTCAATAGCGTAGCTGCACCTGGTTTATCTTCATTTACAGATGTTTC
Organism: Ceratina calcarata; assembly: GCF_001652005.2. NCBI lineage: Eukaryota > Metazoa > Arthropoda > Insecta > Hymenoptera > Apidae > Ceratina > Ceratina calcarata. Next base: position 151,552 of record NW_017139975.1, on the reverse strand, counting down.
AAAAACGGGATTAAAGTTTGCTTTGATAAGCACGGGATGATCTGGCATATTTCGTTTCCAATCTCTGATGGGAATGACGAACTTTTTAAGGGATCGTTTTTATAGAAATAGATCGGGAACGGAGGCTCAGGTGAAGAGCCGAGTGCTAGTGGCCTATAGCACCTTTTTTATTCGACTTTGCGCTCTCACACGTTGGCCGTTAAGGGAGGTTAGTTATACCGGTTGTCGGTGCGAGTTCACGAACAAACAGGGACCGGTTCCTTTCCATTGAACCGATCTCCTCGACCGACCCGGGGACCGACCAAGTTACGTGTGTATCTTACAAAAAGGTACAGACCCGGGAAAAAATTCACGTGGATCAAACACGCGAATTCGCATTCTCGAATAAACAAATGGTACTAATATCTTAACATATTCCTAATTCATAGCACGTATGCAATTTGTTTAAAATACTAATGCAGAGTCATCAGAATTTTTATCATTGAAATGAAACAACGAGGAAATAATATTTTTGTTTCGAGGCAGAATCGTGTGTCACAAATCTTATTGATAAGCTATTAAATGTTTCTGAGTTATATTACTTTCGGATCAGAAAATGTATAGAACTGCCGGGGCCGACGAATGCAAATCGGTTTGGCGACTAGAACGGAGGCACGGAGGAATACAAGAACAGAAGCATATAATGGCACCAATGGCGAACACCTGGTATCGTATCAAATATCACGGTCACGTATACGCGACGAAGACGAAGTTTTCGGCTGTTTGCCGTATGATCGCGGAACTTACGATTATCGTCGTGGAATACCGGAGGGATCAGCCGTAGCTGTGCACTAATGGCGGTGTACCGACACTGAATCTGGTCCAAAGACCGGCACGACCCACGTCGCGTCGGTTGCCTCGGCGAGCTCGTAAATTCAATTAGTCGGCGAATATCTCCGAGGAACCAAGCGAGCCTTCCTCCACCTTCTTCTTCTTCTTCTTCTTCTTCTTCAGACTCCGCTTCTTCTCCGTATTCTCCTTTCGTTCGTTCCACCTTCCAGGCCCTCCTCTTTATCTCGAGCGAGCGGGAATTCGCCCACTTTTGTTCTTTGTTCCTGCGCTACCACTTCCTTTTGCTCGCGCTACCCTTCTTCGCTTCCTCCTTTATTCCCGCGCCCTCGCCACCTCCACTTCTTATTCTTCGCGCTACCTATTCTTCGTCACGGAAAGAGTTCCACGGATAATGCGCCGTGCGTAGGAGTCTTACGCATTGAAGACCTGTACTGGACCCCGTCGAACCACCTTTCAGGACATCACCTGTTTCAACGACGCGGAACCATCTCGGTGCCCGATACGCACCATTAAGACGACCGGTACATTTTACCAAACAAAACTCTAATGCTTATTTTTCATTGAAATCACTATATGAAAATACTTATACAATTTTACTGGAACCATTTATGATTTACCGTATGATCTATTTAATGATGTAGCACAATCTTTCAATTGAGATATAGTTTCTGATAATTTTTAATAGAGAATGAAATTTCTAATTTAAGTAATCCCAGGATTACTGCACCAATTTGTATATCCGTCCCTCCAGGATTTATCGATGATCGAGCATATTCGTTTGGTTGATCTAATTTAAGTAATCCTGGGATGAACATGCTCGATCATCGATAAATCCTGGAGGGACGGATATACAAATTGGAGGCACCCTCTCTTAGATCACTGGAATGATCTTGAACAAAAATCGATCGATTCTGGTGGAGTGCGAACGGGTTTACAAGCCCAACGACTCACTTTCGTATATTCGCATGACAATAATCACATCCCCTTATTTTCTAATATTACATCGGTAAGGTTTAATCGAACGCCATACATGAACAAAAGATACTAGAATCAGTCGGTGTGGCAGACGAACGTGAGACACAGAAATTCAGGTCTACTTGTACACCTCGTCTCTGGACACAATTTGCTTTATTGTTGGTAATCACCATAGCGTTGTGTCATATAAACTTTTGCCAGGCCTCGAAATTGTCAGTATCTGATTGCAGTAAACCGTTCGCTAGCAATTTCGATAATATAAACCTGGCGGGACGAAAGCACTGTGATTTCTGGGGCAAGAACTCGCGTATGCCTGCCGGGCAAAAGAATGAGGAGGTTAAAGTGCCGAAGGAACGCGATACCGTAGCAAATAGCTAATTCGTACTCTGTGTGCGCACGATCCCGTCTTGCCACACAAGTAGAATTCATAGGAGACCGTTTCGACATCGAGAAATTCGTATCGGTCTTACTTCTTGCCAGGGAATAAAAAGTTTATCGGCGATCTTATCCTACGCTCGATCGCGTACCAGTCCTGATCGAAAAACGTTCCTTCCAAGTCAATATTGCAATTTTTCACGTTTCAAAAATCAAAGTCCGAATCCATTAACTTCATTATAAAATCTAAGCTAAAAGCAAGTGTTTCATAAAACTAAATATTCAAACGTGTTTAAACATTCAAGAGAAATAAAATGTTTTGACAATAAGTGGAAACCCTAATTTGAGTGAAATCTGACGAAAGTGGACATGCAACCGGCGGAGCTCGTAAAACAAAAAAAGGAAACGGCAGGCCATTACGCGCGTGGCACGATCGGGTCCGAGCTGAAACATTCTTTATAGCGTTTTACGTAAAAGTAACCCGCACCGATCAAGATAAATGAACTACCCTGTACCGGGTTGTATGTGCCAACTATAGGTGTGCCCATCTCGAAGCGAGTTTGCAAATCAATGTTCTACATTGGCTACCGGCTAGCCGCAACGAGGCAGGTTTCGCGCGGCCGCATGATGGACAGACTTGGCCATCGAATGAATAAAACCGCCGCCCGACACGAAATTTATTCAGAAATGACGAATGATATCGAGCAGCCAGTCTGCAGATGCATAATGAACTTCGAATTTATGAATAAGCTAATGAACTTCCAAGTGGTCATCAAAAATTCTGATAGACATCCCAAACCAGTAACAATCAGATTAAATCATAGCCACACGATCGTACATATAATATATAATATAATATTTTAATGAGTAAAATACTAAACGGAATGTGATGCGTCTTAAAACTTCAGTTTATCATATAAAAAAAGCTTAAAAACGTGGCTGCCGATAGCGAGTCTGATGAATACGGTGATGCATTTATGGATGCAGGGTATCATGGTGATGCGTACAATGGAAAAAGTTTTCGCATGGAAAGCGCGTCGGAAGGGGCGTTCTTTCATTGCGTGGGCGGCTCTATCGATCATCGCGGCACGAGAGCTGAAAGGTCGGAATGATTTCGCCGCCCCGTGGTATTGGTTATTGATTATGCATCCACGGAATGATTACACGATCGGGGGAAAAAAACCAAGGAGGGCGGGCTTTCATAAAAAATTGATCGGCAACCTCGGCGTGTAATCCCGGGAACGTTGTTCTGCCTCCTGCTTTTTACTTAATGAAACCATAATCCGTACGCTGTGGTTTTCGAGCACGGCGCGCCCGGATTTAGCTACTAAATTCAGCGTCAGCATCGCCCGATGCAATGAGTTAAAGAGATATATTACACAGCCGGACACGCGTGTAATTATTCTGGAAATAAGACTGTCTACCATCGTTCGACGCGCAGTGAATTTTAATGACAAGACGATCGAAGCCGCGAGCCAAATTTTGGGGATCTCTAACAACATTGCTTCGTTTCGTCGCAATGCTCAATCGCACAGATTTATGAAACTCATTATAAGTTATTTTCTGTAGTGACTCTACTATTCGTAATGACGATTGTTCTATTATATTGTACAAAAATAAATGACAGTAATTTATGCGTTTTATATTGTGTAAGTTCCTTTGATCAATCTGGATGTTTAGATCATCTCAGTAATTGAACGTCATTATCCCTGAGGGACGAATCAGAAAAACTATTGCAGATTTAAACCAGCCAACGCAGCGGCGCACGCGAACGAACCGGATCATGTGGCCAGTAAAACGCGCGTTTTAACATCCGCTCGCCTACGCAGCGAATTTCGCGGCGATTCGGTACGACTTCCTGTTGTTTCCACCGTCGTTACGACCTCGTTACAACCCTTCCTTACCGCGCGAGTGCATCGTCGGATCGTTCATCGTCAATGAAGATCTCCGTCTACCAACAAATGGAACCGGATTTAAACCGCAGATAGTTATCGCGACTCCGCTCGGCAGGTAGCCCTTTAATTCAATCGATTTTCCCGTACAGGACACGCGCGTTGATTACAAGCCACGAATATTCAGCGATTCGAAACGAGGAGCAATACTTTCGTGACCAATGGAATGATAATGGAACGCATGGAGTTTAATAGCTGTTTCCTCAGTTATGTGAATAACAACTTAACGGCTGGACGAAACGTTTAGAATATATTTTACTCTATGAGAAATGACATTAACGTTTCATTCCATCGACGATGATTTGCTACGTATTAAAAGAGCCGCCCTCGGAATGCGATACCGCGAGTTTAAGAACGATCACAAAAATAGTAATTTCATTTTACAAACCACTCTTACTGATCTCTGCTGGAGATTTCGTTAATTCCTACGAGCTCTTACAGTCAACGGAGCGCGAATACGAGTCCCTGTTCAGCGAATCTCAAATGTAGCGGCAATCGTTAAACGCGATAAAGGAATTAAACTTTATGGCGTAAGAACAACAAAATTGAAATTCTCTTCTCTGTATCAGATTTCCTTCAGATTATGATTACTAGAATCCAGTCGACATGCAGTGCATGAGAAATAGAATACTATGAGCACCTCTGTAATAAAATTGACAATCACTTTCCTGTATCAGCTCTGCTTCAAATTATCACGACGATCTTCTAATTGGAAATTTTTTGTGAGAGGAGTACAGTGCGGCGCCTATGCACGGCGAGTATGGTATCGCCCACGTAGTCGACATTACCAGGCGAATGGCAGATTGATGTTAACAGCGAAAAACAAACGCCGTGGGCGAGGAGAAGTCAGGGGCGTACGAGTTTCGTCGCGATGTTTTTGAGCCAGTAAAACCCGTGGCTCGTACAGTGACAAACGAAACTGCCCCGATCCCGGTCAGCGATACCGATCTCCCGTTTCCCCGTGAAACACGCGTTCGGACGTCGCCGCTGGAAAAATGAATCTCGTTTCGTTTCCTTATCTCGGCGGCTACACCGGTGGCTCGGCTCCACACCCACGAATCCCCGCGCCGGAACGGGCGAGTAAATACGAATTGCGAAACGCTCGCGGTTTGCGTAACGCGCGGCCCCACGTTTCGCGTGTGTTCATTGTTCTAAAAGAGCGACGTAAGTATTCGCATGTCTCGGGGCACCGGGATTATATTGCCCGGACAGGTAAATGAAGAGACTTGATATTTATTGGACGTGCCCGTAACGTATTGCCCACGCGCGCATTCATAAATTCATTTCGCGTCGCGTTGTGAAACCGGAAGAATATGGAATCTTGAAATTTACGATCGGCCGCGATAAACTTGTACGTATATTTAAACGTGCCGTTACTATTTTCTTTCCCCCGTTCTTCATAAGTCTATTATGTTCAACGAACGACGAGCCGCTGAATGGACAAACCCCTGTACCGGCAACGATAATTGGTAACATAAGACCGCATTGTCCTTTCCTTCAAGGAGACAGTTTCGCGATTAAACGCGTAAAGAGAGGCCGAGGCCAGTTGAACGTTGCGCAAAATGTTCGAACAAACAATAACCGCGGGGACTGCCGCGTGATATCATTTAATTTGCGTTAAACTCGAGCGTGAAATTCGCGTAAAATAACTATTACGTCGCAAGAAATTATTATCGCGAGCTGACACAGTAAATTACACGCAGGAACACGGCCACGTTGTGTCCATTATCGTTTAATCGAATGACTCAAATCATACCAAACCGCGGAAGCCGTACTTCGTCTTTTTTTTTCCTACCATCCTGGCTACCATCCTTGACTGACCCCATCCACTTCCAGCCGCGGGCTAAACGGAGAAGATGCAAGACAGAAAGAACCGGTCGGCCGCAATAAAGTTCGCGTTTTAATTCCGCGCGGCCTAAGTGAATTTAAAAGTCGCGCCTTATACCTGCATTTACTGCACAGTAAAACGATGCGCGCCCCTGTAATAGTACGCGTCCGCCGACTTCTTCGGGTTCTCCAAGAGGCAGGGCCGCGGCGGCGGCATTTAGGGTTGTGCTAGCAACCGTGAAACACCCCAATCAGCTGATAGGATATCTATTATGGTATATTAGATCCCCCCCGAGAGAAATTGCCGTTTCCTTCCACCACTCTTATCCTCTACCTCTCCTCCGATCTATGCAAAAATCGATGCTTCAGCCCTCTTAGCTGATTATAAATTATTCCAGCCCTTAGGTACTTTCGATCTATTTAGTATAATAGAACTCTCAGAACAATGTCCCGTCAAATTAATCAACCCTTTTGGTTAATAAAAACAAGTGTTCATTTTAATTGACGATTAAATTTTACAACGATATGGTATCTCACAGATTCTCGTTCATAACTCTACTTACTGAAATATAATTGTCAGATCAAATCTATTAACTTCTTTCATTAAAAAGAAAAACAAGTCGTCGAGTGATTAAATATTTTATAATGATAGTGCATCTAACTGATCCTTGTTCATTACACCGATAATTGCCAATTTACTGGAAGACAACTAATTATACAAAGGCTGGACAAGAATCTATAGGGCCTGTTTCGGACATTCGCAGTGCATTTTTCTGAAATATTTACGAGTTTCATTTTTCCCTGCGATCATATCGAGAAATATTGTCGGGCCCGATCTACGATTTCTATCTGCACCGCGCGCACGCCTCTATTCAATATATTAACAGTTAATTATTGGCGGTGAGCCAAGACGATCTGATACCATGAAATAAGATCCTAAAAGGCAGGTGCACCGAACGAAAGACATCCTGGATGAACACGAGACACCAATCAGTTTAAATGGGGAAAAAATAGTCTTAAAATAACTTAAAAATAATATGAATAATTGTTTTTAGTAAACATTTCTGATCAGACCGCAGCTCTTATGCTATACTCAAAGACACGTCAGAAGTGAAGCGCACATAATTATTTTTAACCCTATTATATACAACATTTTATCAAATATTGTATTAGGCATTACAACAATTAATGCACGCATTTAATTATATGACAATGTACGATGCAAACGAGTTATTTTTACAAATGTTTTATTTTGCATAAAAAGCGGCAGTCAATTCATAATCTCCCCCGTTCTTCATAAGTCTATTATGTTCAACGAACGACGAGCCGCTGAATGGACAAACCCCTGTACCGGCAACGATAATTGGTAACATAAGACCGCATTGTCCTTTCCTTCAAGGAGACAGTTTCGCGATTAAACGCGTAAAGAGAGGCCGAGGCCAGTTGAACGTTGCGCAAAATGTTCGAACAAACAATAACCGCGGGGACTGCCGCGTGATATCATTTAATTTGCGTTAAACTCGAGCGTGAAATTCGCGTAAAATAACTATTACGTCGCAAGAAATTATTATCGCGAGCTGACACAGTAAATTACACGCAGGAACACGGCCACGTTGTGTCCATTATCGTTTAATCGAATGACTCAAATCATACCAAACCGCGGAAGCCGTACTTCGTCTTTTTTTTTCCTACCATCCTGGCTACCATCCTTGACTGACCCCATCCACTTCCAGCCGCGGGCTAAACGGAGAAGATGCAAGACAGAAAGAACCGGTCGGCCGCAATAAAGTTCGCGTTTTAATTCCGCGCGGCCTAAGTGAATTTAAAAGTCGCGCCTTATACCTGCATTTACTGCACAGTAAAACGATGCGCGCCCCTGTAATAGTACGCGTCCGCCGACTTCTTCGGGTTCTCCAAGAGGCAGGGCCGCGGCGGCGGCATTTAGGGTTGTGCTAGCAACCGTGAAACACCCCAATCAGCTGATAGGATATCTATTATGGTATATTAGATCCCCCCCGAGAGAAATTGCCGTTTCCTTCCACCACTCTTATCCTCTACCTCTCCTCCGATCTATGCAAAAATCGATGCTTCAGCCCTCTTAGCTGATTATAAATTATTCCAGCCCTTAGGTACTTTCGATCTATTTAGTATAATAGAACTCTCAGAACAATGTCCCGTCAAATTAATCAACCCTTTTGGTTAATAAAAACAAGTGTTCATTTTAATTGACGATTAAATTTTACAACGATATGGTATCTCACAGATTCTCGTTCATAACTCTACTTACTGAAATATAATTGTCAGATCAAATCTATTAACTTCTTTCATTAAAAAGAAAAACAAGTCGTCGAGTGATTAAATATTTTATAATGATAGTGCATCTAACTGATCCTTGTTCATTACACCGATAATTGCCAATTTACTGGAAGACAACTAATTATACAAAGGCTGGACAAGAATCTATAGGGCCTGTTTCGGACATTCGCAGTGCATTTTTCTGAAATATTTACGAGTTTCATTTTTCCCTGCGATCATATCGAGAAATATTGTCGGGCCCGATCTACGATTTCTATCTGCACCGCGCGCACGCCTCTATTCAATATATTAACAGTTAATTATTGGCGGTGAGCCAAGACGATCTGATACCATGAAATAAGATCCTAAAAGGCAGGTGCACCGAACGAAAGACATCCTGGATGAACACGAGACACCAATCAGTTTAAATGGGGAAAAAATAGTCTTAAAATAACTTAAAAATAATATGAATAATTGTTTTTAGTAAACATTTCTGATCAGACCGCAGCTCTTATGCTATACTCAAAGACACGTCAGAAGTGAAGCGCACATAATTATTTTTAACCCTATTATATACAACATTTTATCAAATATTGTATTAGGCATTACAACAATTAATGCACGCATTTAATTATATGACAATGTACGATGCAAACGAGTTATTTTTACAAATGTTTTATTTTGCATAAAAAGCGGCAGTCAATTCATAATCTATTGTAGTAGCTGGCAAGTATTTATCTAAAAGAGATCATGTTGTTGAATCAAACAGCATACGGCACATAATGCAGACAGTCATATTCCCCGATTCGATATCTCATCACGGTGGCCCTCGCGAACAATGAACAGGGGCACGAAGACAACAGTGTGTCCGGTGGTTCGGTAACGAAAAAGAAAAAACTATCGCGGCAATTAATCTCGTATTTTATAGGCGGTAATGAATCCAGATAACCATCGTATGCAAAGGACCGTCCGGAGATTCGTTTGTGGAAGCGGAAGACGCGAGAAGACGCAATTAAGAACGCGACTAACGAAACGTGAAGTGTACTGTCATAATTTCGCAAGATATCATAGAACACGAGGATAACGGAAGGACAGAGCAGACCGTGCGTATATTAATTGCGATATAATGGCAAGAGCGATCGGGCACGCATTACCGAGGCAAATGAGATACCAGTTAGGTAAAACGATAAGATCATTGACAAAAAGAGAAAAGGATTTTGAGCGAGGAAGGAAGCCATAACTCTGACGCGTAATGAAATCTTCTGGTCGATACGTTCTCCGCTTTGTCTACCGTGTCCGGCGCAATAAAAGAATGCAAATCTTCGGGAGGATTTATCTTGGACTCGCGGTGGCTGCCTCCGCCACCGGATCCACGGTACTTCCGCTCGCCAGGTGCCATCGTTTATCGTTTAATTAGAGAGGCAGAACGGTTTAGACGTGCGAATCGTCGTTCCTGCTCGTGTCATCTTCGTCCCACGTACGCGAAAGGTTGAACGACCCGGCTGGTAATCGCGATGACGGCTCTCGTTTCACCAAAAATATCGTTTCCTCGCGACCTCCGCCCTCTTCTTGTTCGCCGCTCAGAGAAACAGATGCGGGTGATAGTAGCCAGAGAAGAAGAGGATCCTCCCAGGATGAGATACGTTCGACGATAACCGCTGCACGGTTCATAAAAATTCGTAGGCGGAACTATGCCAGAACCATTGACATCAAACGCGTACGCGAGTAAACAAGACAGTCGAACTCGAGCTCTCGTCGTTTAACGAAGATCCGATAGAAAATCGAAAAGAATTTTTCATTGTCGTTAACTTGAACTTTTTCACGGCAGAGGAATGCTTGGCAGCGAAGCGCGAAGTATATCAGCTGGTTTCGTTCAGATTGACGGCCAACCCCTCGCAATTAAGGCGGAACTCGACCCGAAAAGAGCGAATACAACGATTAACAGGCGTGTTTTATGAGCCCCGGGACGGGCGAAGCGCGTGTATCTTCGTGCGGTGATGTAATTGCGGGTAGGTTAAATTTATCTGATAGTTATAAACGCGGCCGGTAAATACCGTCGACCGTGCCACCCACATTTTATTGTCGACTTCGCTCCCTGCCACGCAGCTACTTAAACGTAAAATGTCACAGAGTCACCGACGCGGCGTAAATTGCCCTTTCAACCTGGGCACACGTTAGGTGTGGTGACATCAACGCGGAACTACCGGCTTTCTTATCTGAAGAAAATTAATCTTCGACCGCAGCGGCGTTCGTCTTAGAATTTCAATTGCAACAACTGCTGTATTCCGCAGATTAATGACGCGCGTGATTAATTCTAATTTAATTCAATGCGCGTCCCGATGTCGTAATCCTCGTCCGACCGAAAGTGAGAGGTGATACGAGACTCAGGTACGTATCGATCATCATCCGCACAATATAATACCTAGAACTCTATTCATTGGTTATTCATCGAACGAGAGATGACCCAGTTACGCCGATGGGGTTAACGGGCGCGCTATTCCTCGAGGGAATCACGAAGATAATTGGCAGGCGAAAGCGTCCAATTAAGACACCTTAATTACATAGGGTTCCTGCGCGGACGGCCGAGTCTTATTCATTTTTTTCCATCCCCCTTTTTTTTTGTCACGACCCGAACCTTTTCTTCATTTCTACACTCGGTGGCGACGGTCCTCGATCTTAATTACTTTCGCAGTCGGTTAATTACGATTAAGGAACGTGCCCGGCAGAAGCCGGATTCTTAAAAACAGAGGCAGTTGAAACATTCCCATTCATTACTGTTAATTGTGACCACGTTAATTAATTTGCGGTGCCTCGCGCGAGTTTCGCGACCGACCCGTTCCCCGTTTCGGTATCCTTTCGCGTAGCGCCTGGAAAAAAAAAACCCGCGGCACTGACTGATTTCCACCCGTTTGTTCCGTGCCAATTTTTTCCATCTCCCCGGGGGGACATTTATCGGCTGCCAGTCGATTTTGCCCCGGTCGACTCGATGATTCGCGCCGTTAATTAATTTCCTTCCCGGCTTTCATAGGAATTCAACGTATTTACCAAGTTCTTGAATCTCTTCTTTCGCGACACGAATCCCCAATGAGTCCCGTTCATAAATCTCAGAACGAATGCTCTACCAAAAAACCTGATAAACATTTCAAATTGGTAACCACTAGAGAATATCTCGATTGAATGATTCTAATAATTCATGCAGTAAATTAAATACAATTATATATAATAGTATTCCTTCACAGCTGTTTTACAATAATTACAACCGCTTAATCAATTTGAACGAGGATAGGAAACGACGAAACGCGACGAGAGGGACGATTAATTTCTAATAAGAGATCGGCTCGTAGAAGAATGTAAGGACAGAGAGCAGAAGCCGCGGCGCTAAAACGACTTAATAAATTATGCATCGGTCGCCCTTCTGACATTAAGCCGACTTCGGGCATTGTCTTCGACGGCCATTGGAAACGCGCACCTACAACCATTGTCGGGCTGCGAGCGTAACCTTTGTCTCCGATAATAAATGGCCGCCTCGTGCTGGGAACTGGTACCGAGAGTGGGCTGGTATCCAGCGTCAAACGCTCGGGGGAAAAAAAACTAGAGAAGAGGAAGGGATCTACTTGTGATTTTGAATAATGTAGATCGTGAAAATCCGTGTTAACACGCCGGCCAGCTGCAAATGAACACGTTCCCCTCGATCACGACCGTGGAACAACACCTCCCAAGATCAAAGATCGTTCATTTTTGCATGATCATTCAATTACCAGAGGAATCGAATAAACGGATTGTTATACAGATTGGAATTCGAATTCGTGCCTATTGTTTGACGCCTGATCGCTTCACAAATTGAGTAATCAGACTCTGACTGGCTGAAGCCATTCGATATTACCTGTTGTTAAGTCCGTCAGCCAATCGCTTATTAAGCTGTTTGCACGCAGCAATTTTATGTAAGCGTTTCCTCTTACACGATGGAGTTTTCCAATAGGAAAGACGCGACGTCTTCGTGCGAGTGGAAGAGTTTCTCTCCTCTGAGAAAGGGTCGATTGTACGATTTGTTGACGATCGGGACCGTATATCCTGTCGATTTTTGCGGTTTGCCGTTTGTGAAAGGGACATCGACGGGGGACAACGAGCCGGCGAGGCGAGAGGCGGCAACGAGACCGAGAAACGAGTACGTATTTGTTTTACAAATGGAGTACGGAGCGTGGCGAGGGCAACACGCGGCCGCAATAAATGCCAACGCGATTTTATGGCGCGATCAAATGATTTTTCGTCGCCGTGAACGACGCCACGAAACAATGAGCTTCGGTTTCGCCTCGCCTCGTCGTCTGACCAGAAACAACGCCGGGCCCATTCCCCTTCGCGCTCGTTTACGGGCTCGTCGAAAAAACAACAGGTGCGAACGTCAATCTCTTTCCAAGTTTTATTACCGCGTTCACGGTTTTGTGATATTTTTTAATATCAAAAACAAAGAGCCTCCATAACTGGTAGTAGTTGTAATTGTCAAGTACGAAAAAGATCCTATGCAATTTCCTTCAAATTCCAATCGTTAAGACGAAATAATTGAATTATTCGAGATAGAAAAAAATTGTATAGTTTTTTCCAATATTTTGCAAAGAGAATTCCTATAAACAAAGTGTGTATCAAGTTAAATCAGGAATTGTTACTTTAATATACATAAATGTTAAATAAAATTCTGGAATTAAATTTGATTTCAGACATAAAAGTCGTATTTTGTGATAACTTTTAAGAAAATTCCGAACGACAGTTAGTTTGAGATGCCACCGGAATGGAAATCGATGATTAATTTCACCGATACGACGATGAAATTGTGAGTCATATCGGGTACCGGATGTCGCATTTACTTGGTGTCCGCGCCGACAAGGAACAGCTCGTCCCCCGAGCAACCGTGGAAGACACCGATGCCATAAGGCTATATACGTGGCGTGGTTCGAACCGGACACGGTAGCGTATACCGGCATTTTATTTCGCCTCTAATGATTCTTCAAAACAAGCTTTATGTCCCGGACGGGCCGGTCGGACCATATTTGGCGCGGCGCTTTTATCGCAATGTTTTCTGCCTGTTCGTGTCCCGGGGGCAGAGAAGCAAACGCGCACTGCGGCGCCGCGCGAGAACAGAAGAAGACAGGTGGCAACTATCGGTCCCGAAGACGCGAATAAGAAGAACCGATCGTCGTTATGATATTTTTTTCATCGCACCCTTTGCTCGTACGAATACCAATTAGACCGATTTCGTCGTCCGAGAAAAAAGCCACCGAGTCACCCTCGTCTTTATTCATCATTTAAAAGAAAGAATAAAAAACAGAATCGTTTTGTTATTGTAATACAATTCAGATCTCGTATTCGCAATTTTTATAACCACATATTATTATATTTTACAACGCTGGTATTATAAATTGTAGATACTCTTATCTGCTCGATAACATTTCTTCAGAACTAAATTTATGCACGTCGTTTTCCTATATCCATTTATAAAACACAGGGACATTTATCTCGAACACCTTGCATATTATCAAGAAGTATGACACGTCGGGCAACATATATCATGTCCCTGACAGAAGAGTCTACCTGTCGCGCCTTAATTTCCGTTTCTATCTGTCGAAGACGGTAATAACAGGTAACGATAGCGGGCCGGTAGATTGCACAGGGAGGACTTGCAAGTCGACACCGTCTGTCGGTCGGTCAACGTGATTTTTCCATTCATCAATTAATCGATCGCGTGCTCGATAACACGCCGATAAATAGGTGCAGATGTTCTGCGAAAGCCGATTCGTGAACGTGCGAATCGAATGCGACCAGAGAGAAGACGGGTGGGCTTGTTTGTATAATCAATGAAGTGGCTCCGACGTCGCGAGAAAAAGCGCGTAGTCGCGGAAAAGGCTAATGCGCGGAAGAAACGAGACGAACTCGTTCGATCGAATATGGTTCGAGAGTAAGGAAAAACTGCGCGGCTCTACTACGCGGAAAAACTCGATGACGGTCAAAGGAGCAACTGCAACGGCTTTTTGTTCCGCGCAACGCGACAGATGGCTAAGTTCTTCATCTAAAGTAGTGCTCGGTCCCTTTAACGGAAGGTACGAATACAGATTGACTCGGTTCTAAGTTTCATTGAAAACACGCTAGTGACAAGAGCAAAAGAACGACTGTCCGCGTACATCCGTTACTAAGCTATGGCATTAAAAGGAGCTGCCTCGGTTTTTACATCGGCCTGTCACGAATAGCTCGTACAGAAGAATATTGACTGAGCAATTGACTGTGTATCTATAAGAAAACAATTTATCGAAAGAAAACAGTTAAATTAATTAGACGTTGGCCTGTTGACTAATAAGCATTGAATCGTACAAGGAGAATTATTTCTAAATTTATTTTTTAAAGGTGAACAATAGAATTAGTACGATTAGAATCGAGAATAGCGAAATCCAAATGCGAAGAAGATATTCGCGATTTTTTCCCAACGGTGGACAGGGTTCACGAGGTTAATCGAATACTCGTGTCGCGGGTGGTTTAGCACCAGCTTGCTAACCACGCGGACGTTTACTTTCTCAAGCAACGTTCCTGTTTTCGTCTTTTCCTTAGCGATCAGACCGGTGGCCGAACGAAACTCGTTCCCAACGATCAAACGTTGATTCATGAGATAAGTTGAATTGTTTGCCTAGGCACGCCGATTCCATCTTCGGTATACATTCGCCCACGTAACCTGTTCGCCTGCCTAGGGGAGCTCTCCTACATTTTCTCTCTAAACCGCGCGCGGCTCCTCCAACAGGGAAGAATAATAAGCCGAGCCACTACTACGGCGCGCAACCGGATGCGCTCGAAGTTGGAAGACAGCGCGTGGTTGCAAGCGGAGACGAATGTTACGCGACGACGTTTATAAAATACGACAGTTTAAGATGGTACTTCACAGACACAAGAGTATTCGCAATGCTCCTGTCTCGAACACCACTTGCAGTGTTTAGTTAATGTAAAAACCATCTCAAATTCCCTTACTCATCAAATAATCCTCACCTTTCCAACTTCGATTTGAACGCTACGAATATGTTAATGTGAATGCTGTCGACTATATCTTTCGAAAACGCCTCGTAAGATTGGAAAAAGTACACAACATTCCCGTGCGAGTCACAAGATGATTAATTATTCCGCAAGTTCGACACACAAACGCGTAAACTGCACTTTGTATGCATTTATGCAAAAATTGAAAATATAAAGAATGCGCATAATATGAAAAAATATTTGGGATACAAAAAACTACGCGAATGAAAGTTCTATCTGGATTACATTTCTTAAATGTTACAAATCTGATCTTCGAGATTAATGAAATTTCCAAAACGACAATAGCACTGTACTATCTCACGCACGGAACTACTAGTGAACTTCGGTTATGTCCGACTGATCGATTTTCGCATTCATCGGCAGCGGCGATACGTCAATGGTTAACGATGTATTGGCTATACAGTCAATCCCAAAAGTTTATGTACCTTAGAAAAACGTATTTCCTATAATTAAACAGATATCAGACGTCGGAAGAATAATGCTAATAATAAATAGCTACGTGCTAAAAAGTATAAAAGGAAATATTCAGTTAATTATTGACGCTGG
>NW_017139975.1:113636-135676 GCF_001652005.2 Ceratina calcarata | reverse complement strand
AAAACTACGCGAATGAAAGTTCTGTCTGGATTACATTTCTTAAATGTTACAAATCCGATCTTCGAGATTAATGAAATTTCCAAAACGACAATAGCACTGTACTATCTCACGCACGGAACTACTAGTGAACTTCGGTTATGTCCGACTGATCGATTTTCGCATTCATCGGCAGCGGCGATACGTCAATGGTTAACGATGTATTGGCTATACAGTCAATCCCAAAAGTTTATGTACCTTAGAAAAACGTATTTCCTATAATTAAACAGATATCAGACGTCGGAAGAATAATGCTAATAATAAATAGCTACGTGCTAAAAAGTATAAAAGGAAATATTCAGTTAATTATTGACGCTGTCGGAAAGCTTTTTATACAGAAATTATAAGCCCTGACGNTTAGCAATGTTCTTCCGGCGTCTGATTTCTTTTTAAAAAATGCGTTTCTAAAGTGCATAAACTTTTGGGATTAACTGTATAGCCAATACATCCTTAATTGCCAGCAGTGGATTTAACACCGGTTCTGAATCTGCGGCTCTGATGAAAATATAAATAGAGCTCGAATGCGTTACCGTGGGAGAGAGGGATCCAGGTGAAATAAATATGTCGACGATCTTGTCTTCTCGTCGGGCAACAGGACGGTTTCGAGAAAGCCAGGAAGCCTGAATAGTGGAAGGAAGATCCTTTAGACGGTAATTAACAAGGTACACACCGAAGGTCGGGGCGAGCACTAATTAACGCTAACCAGGACGCTTTAGAGCCGGTTGATCCGGCGCTAGGTGAAGATACCGAGAAAGAGGACTCCAACTCTATTAAATAACCAGTCGACAGTAATTAGTCGTTAATTACGATACGCTATCAGAGCGGTGGATTGTTCCGCAGGATGGAGACTGATCCGAGAAGCTTATGGTTTTCCGTTCTTCCTACTATATTACACGCCGAGATATGCGATAAAAGGATTGCCGTTCTTTACACCTCCAACAAGAATCATGACAAGTAGTAAGCTTCATCATGTATTAATGTATTTCCGAATCCAGTTAGTCAAAACATTCAAATGAGATTTACCAAAATGTATCAATAATTATTCATGTTATATTTGTACGTCACTGATCGTACCTCTTATATTGTTAGACAATTTTAATGTACCACGGTTCTTGTACCAACCTTAGACCCAACTGTAAACGTGCGAACGTAGACGTCGCTTTCAACGCGGAAACCAGAACCGGAGCGAATCGTTTGATCGGCAGTTTGGGTAATCGGCGTTGTTCGATTGGACGCGGTATTGAAAACGAAAATTGAATGAAATCCCGTATCGACGATAGTCGATCAGATAATCGTTGTTTCGTGATTTCCCCGGGTAATTGAATGCATGGTAATCGATCAACCGAGCGATCTAATCGTCGAACATGACACTTTATTATAGTAGATGATAGACATTGAACACTTGAAAATTAGTAGAAAGATTGCCCATCGAAGAATCGTTATTCATCATTGCGCTGTACTTGTCGATAGGGACAAATTGATTTTTAAAGAGATGTACGTTATAGATAGACTCCAGACTTTCATACGAAATAAAACATACAGAAAATGAAATGTAACTTGAGATTTCTTTTACCCTTCAACAGTAATGCGTACCTCTGCAGATTGCATCCAATTATTTTTTTACTTCTCAACAAATTGTTCTATAAATGCATAAAATCTACTGTAATCGTGGGAATGCGTTTAAACTGTTGAAAAAGGCAACTCGTCAGGCGTTTACAGCGAGTCCCGCAGGGTGGTTCGCAGAAAGCTTAGGTGTACCCGGGTAATAAATCGCGCAGCGGCGCGTAAGTAAGACAAACGCATAATAAACAACCGGTGATCGCGGGCAACGTAATGGCGCGACGTACGGTCGGTGAAGTTTAAAGTGAAAACTCGGATCGATGCGCCGGGCAATAACTCAGGGGAACAACCTTTCGCTAGAGAGGCTGCGAGTAGTATGCGCTGGCGGACAGACAGCGTCTCGTTTTCTAGGAAGCGATATATACGAGCATCGTGACATCTGGGAAATATTAACATCCAAATCTGCCGCTACCAGAGAGGAGCAGCCGAGGCCCGGATAATTTCGCCCGTGTTTGATGAAGAATTATCGTCCCTCGTTTGAAGTGTATATTTAAACCGAATGAGACCGCGCGGCCAATCGAGCAAACATATAAATCGTCGATAAATCAACGATCGCGACGATATTTTCTCAGCTGGTTCGAACCACGGGCACCGATGTGCTTTTAACCTCCCCAGTTCACTGATTTCATCGCAAACGTACACTACCAACGGTCGAGATAATGTAGCACGCGAAATCAAGTGAACAGTAAGCGTACTTAAATATAAATTCAAGCTTGTTGCAATTTCGACGACAGCCTCGGGTACAAATTTTACAAGCGAGACGTTCAAATAATGTCTGAAATTGTAACTTCAGCATGGCAATAAAAATGAATAAACAGTCGCGATACGCCGTTTGAACCTGAGAATAAGCTTCTAATAATATCGGGTGATAAACAAGATGCGTTGAGCATCGTACTGCGATTCTGAGTTCTGCTACAATGTAACGGATGAACAGATAAATTGCCGACATTCTTCACAATTAATTGCACGTATAACTGCAAGTACACAGTAGAGAGGACACGTGAGCTGAAATAAATTTTACGCTAATGGACTAGATGAGATACCTAGCGTCAACTTTGTCATTACAAACACGCATAAATAGCTTGCGTTAGGGGCTGTTTGTCTATCGTTTGTGGTGTCTGTTTGTAAATTAAAAATAGGTACTCGTGCAGTTGCATGTGGTCCTTCGGGTAAAAGTGAGCATAAATCGATTAAAAGAAATAAGCCAAGATTATACAGAAAATATTTCATGCTACTTTAATTCCTTCAGTTTATCTCTACGATTGAATCGAATTTTTTCCGTCGACGTTAAACGTGTGTGTATTCACTGTAAACTATCAACATAAATTTGCACCGTTGAAAGTAGTTTACCGCGTCCAGTAAATTAACATCCAGCCTACAGTGGGAAAAATCTCAGTGTAGCCTCGAAAGTATAAATCTTTCGTAACGACGAGCTTAAATAATTTCGCGTACCCTCGCCCGCTAATGGATTCAGTCTAAGCTGCCGGAGAAGATTTCGGAGAATCGCATCGAAGTGCTCGCGAGACCCATCCGCGGAGATAAAAAGTGGGGGGCTACCACTCGAGAGCGCAACGGATACTTGTATACCGGCTCGCGGAAAATTATACGTCCCTCAAATTATTCGCCAAGAAACGAGGAGAATCGAACGAGGCAGCCTGAGATCCATCATCCCGGGTTTCCGCGAGAAATTTCACGCCGGACGAACTCTCGTCCTCCTCGCCCTCTCCTTTCCCTCGCGTTCATCTCGTTCCGGACGCCGCATTCTCTTTGCCTACACTTCGCGGTTTCCCTCCCTCGGCTTCGCGTGCAGCGCCAGAAAGAATTCGAGATTTACAACGTGGCCTGATACACTCGCAACGAGAGGACCATACATCATCCAAAGCCGTCCGGAATTTATCCTACAGCCGAGTTAACGCGCACGAAGTATGTACACATCACCACCGCACCACGTTCCCCTCCGCTAAACTCGAGTACTTTGTTAGACAGACTGTCCGATGAATTATGAAACCTCAACTCTATCAGCGATGAACTTTCATCCTGTGCAACTTAATGGATAAGACTTTCAACAACACGTCTAAAAAGATTAGTAGACGTATTAAAAAAGAACTGCGATCTTAAATCACAGACCAACTGTCTGTTAACAGTAATTGATTTCAGATTGCAAGCTTCTTAATCCTTTATTACGTACACGAAACGTTTGTTAATAGCGAAACAAAGTGTAAATTTGATATCCCGATGACGTTTCGAGATTGCGAACTCCTTTAGCTTCGACCTGACTGAACTCGGTTCCGCTCACGAAACGAATGGCTAGAAGTATATTTTTAAGGGGGAAAAGAACGACGATGTGGGAATAATTCGAAGCGACACGGTTACAAAATTTCCGGAGCTGATCGCGGGGCGAGTTAACGAGAAACGCGATACTGGAGGAAATTATGAATTTACAATTCGTTCGGTATCTTTCTTCCTGCGATCCGATCGAAGATCGAAAGAGGGGAAAAAAACCGCAGTTACGATCACCAGCGCCCCGGGGCCGATCTTTATCCCTCGGGCATCGTCGTCGTCGTGTCGCATCGGCTGCCTACGCACGAACGTCCCCGGGTTGACGGACGTCTGAATGTGCATGCGCGCAGCTGCATTTCACGCGAGACACCCACCGGCAATTATGCGCACGGTGAAACGCTACGAGGGTGAAAAAGAAATCGCGAAAGAGCGTAAGTAGAAACCGCGCGGCTACCTACGATACACGCGCGCCCGGTATACGTGGAAAAGACCACGACGACTATTTGTCAACGGCTGAGAGACGGCGGATCTTGCCCACGGGCCTCTTCCACGGAGAAAAAGCGGGAGGACACGAGAAGGGAAGAAGAGGAGGACTCTTCCTCGTTCGAGCCAGGGGACGGGGCACGTTCTTCTTACGTGAGGATCGCTGGTACAAATCGTCGCGGTGAGATCAAAAACCGCCGTGCGTTCGCTTTCAGTGCCGACAACCGGGAGGCCAACAGATAATCCAACGTATAATTTCGTCACCGAGCAACGTTTGTTCAAAACCTATCTTCGATTCTCGTTGAAATATCACCGTATAAATCCAAACGTAAAAGGAGTGCGAAATAGTCACTCACAGTGAAATAAATCTGTTTCTATCGTAACGATTTTACAATGCAAAATCGTATAATTGCAGACATGATGCATCGATATAAAGAACGCATACGATACATGAAAAGAATGTGATTATTTTTAAAGGATCCAAAGTTCATTTTCTACACTGCCATCAAAAACGTTTTATATGCAATCCGACAATGAAATTAATTAACAAGCGATTAATCTACAAGTACTTTTCAATTTGTATCGACTCTCGGCACATAGGTTGCAACGCACGACAGAGTTTGATAACGAGTATTTTGTACGGTGTCATGTAGGAAATCCGAGCGATTACACGTGATAACGGACCAGGCCCGAACAGCAGCTGGCCGGCTTTCAGATTTACGATGCTCCGAAAGGTACAGAGACCAGCGGCGGCGCATTGCGCAACCATGAATTCCAGTTCCGAGCTGTTGCTGCTCGACAGCGAGTTTTATTACGCATCTGGTTTGATGAAATAATAGAGCCGAGACCTAATACGGTCCGCGTCTGGTATTTAAATACATACGTACCGATCGTGACTATTGGTAACCGCATGAGCGTGAACGAGAACCGATACGTTGCCCCATGCTAGCGTGAAGAGAAGAAAGGAGGAAAAAAGATACGGGGTTGTCCGTAACTCGAATACCATGCATTTTCTCTCCCCGTTGTCTCTCGCTCCGGGAAGCGATTTTTCCCGCTAAAATAACCGTTCTCCTCGTAGGTACTAAGGTTGACGTGGTATCAGCCTTGCAAGGCTGCTTCTGACAAGGCGACCTCGCTACGAGCCGGGACAGTAAACCCGCTGCAACGCGGCATTCTCGGGTACGTGTGCGTTCAACGAATCGCGACACCGGTGTCCAGACAAGTCACGAGGGACATTCTGCTCTAATTTTTCATCGGACCGGGTATGGAATCAGTCGGGCATTATCCACGATCATTCAGAGGCTTGGAACACGTGGCCGGTCGAACGGTACGTGCATACACAGGGGCTCTCTCCTTGTATGATTTCGATCGACTCCTAATAGCTGGTATGTAGTGTGGCTCTATTGACAGTAAACGCGGTGGAAAAATGAAACAGTTCATTCAGCTGTCTTCATATTTCAATTGCTTATATCTCGACCGAGAATAAGCTCGAGACTGATACGGATAATCGGGACAGGACATATGCAAATCCTTTCGCTTCACGGTTTTCTATAAATTAATTATGACCGAACGATGGTCTTAAAATATGCGATATGATTGCCTTGCTGATTGAAGAACAACCGGTCAGATGGTTGATTCTAAAACTTGTTTATCTAGTAGAATGTGATTCCAATGCGGGAACCAGGCAATAACAGATGACTTTTGCATTATCATCTTTTATACTTTGAAATTGAGAAAATGACACAGGAACGGGTTGCGCAATCGGCTGCAACGTAACGCGCTGCGCATTCTATGCACATACGGCATTACTCATCGCAATTGCACCCTTTCTACAGCCGCAATTACAACAGCTGCTTATTTCCCTTTTCTCTTCGACCGGTATGCCTCGCAGTTGTGTATACATCCAAGATATCATTCGCACCGTAACACAACTTAATTCTACACAATACACTTCGGGGACAGATGCACGTATTTACTGTCCATCACGATCGCAATTTCCATCACCGTCTCCATCATCCTCATCCTCGTACTCATCATCATCATCATCATCATCATCATCATCATCATCATAATAATAATCATCATCCAGATCGGACCTCCCGGCAATACGTTAGATACGTATGTACGTATCTCTGTTCAGGAATCTAGAGGAACGAGTCATACGAACGTAGGTACGTAATACCGAGAATCGAATGTAATTGGGGGAGGAAATGCTCGTGGTAACGCGCGCTTACGTAGTATTGTAAACGTACATGTAATTTCTCGGAATTACATTTATATACCGAAGTCTCGCCGTACAGTACCCTACTTAAAGCGAACATCTGCCCCGGTCTTGGAGGAATCGGGCGTCGCGTCGTCCCTTTCTCGCGTCCCCCGATTCAATTATGCTTAATTATTTGTTGCATTTTGAAATGCACCCGTACGCGACCACTTCCTGCTCTCCCGTTTTACACGCGTAATTGAATGCGTGTCTTCTTATTCATACGCATGAAGCAAACAGAAAAATCAATTTTGTCTTCTCTCTCTCTCTCTCTCTCTCTCTCTCTCTCTCTCTCTCTTCGATTTTAATAATAATAAGATAAAGGATTTTTTCACGTAAATTGAAAATTACTTATACGTCCTGAAACTTATGAACGGGGATAATACGAACTATATAGATAAAAACGTATTTTAATTATCACAAATGAACAATTAATTCGGGTAGTGGAGGGTATCCTGATTGTTCGGTTGTAACAAGCGAAAGTTGCATAACTGATCGAGACTATAGTCAACTCAGGCACTCCCCCATTATGAAATTCCAGCTTAATAGGCTTCCGGCTAAGCGTGCGTGGCTAATCAGACCCAGCGGCCTAAATTCCATCCTATCCTGCTCTAATTGTCATTCAAGTTGCCGCGGCTAACTTTTTTCCAATCGAGTTTTTCAACCGTGATCTCGCAACGAGACAGCCCAGACTAGATTCCAAGGAAACAAGACCGGCAACCGTTCCGAATGGGCAATTTAGACAGAACTTTGTCATAGAACGTCCTACTTAAATCCCTCTTTATTTTAATCGTGCAATTTTTAGCCAGTGGCACTCCTATTTATTTGTTCAACTCCGAAGTCTGGTCAGTGTCGTATGAACGCGGGTTCGCATTCGAGGACTGAGCGAGCGCTCGAAGGCGCAGATCGATCCCATAGGAGCTCTCGTTGGGGAACGATACGCGAAACGTTTGAAGAGAGGCAGCGTCTGCGTTACGCGGCTAACGATCAATTAGGAGGCGAACCACGACGAGTCAATCGGCAGGGAAGAAGCAACGACAAAGAAGAGAGTACGTAGCAGATGGAGGATTGAGGGCGGAGGGGGGGGGGATCGAGATACCCGGGAACCGATCCCTGACGAGGTCGACGCTGCTAATTCCTCGGGGTCGAATCGTGCAACGACCACGCTCGCGATTGGTCCACACACCCGGTGTCGGCCCCTTTTGTTCTTTTCACCAAGAACCGGCGGATATGTGCAGAGCAACCTGACGACGATCGTGATATGCCAACTGGCGCCCACGCTCCTGCCCGCGACTTGAGACGTGTTCCTTCGCTACCTTCCCGGCCCTGACCTGCCATCACCTCTGCCGAGAGCACCCTTTCGAGAAAATACTCTTTTATTTGTCCACGCTGATTACGCGGCCAGGTGTTGCTACGTACGGTTCTGCCATTTCTCAAAATATACTTGTACCGGTTTCATTCACCGGCATTAATGATGATGGATCGACTACTCGATGGAATCAGATAGCGGCTACGAGAAATAATTGGAAATGTACTCTGATTGAATCCATATGTAAGTTCTCATCCGCGAGTGAGCGATAATTTTCTTTTTAACCTGACGACGGCCGTGCTCTGTTGCGAAACGCGTATGGAAAGAGCCGGATTCTTAATATCAGTTTGATTAATAGTTATCTAAAAGTGATGTAAAATCGTCAGCATTCACGGTCAGCGAGTTCAATCACATATGATGTTGAAATACTTAAAGTAGAATAAATTAAAGGACAGTACAGAAACAGAAAGTTTTTGATGACGTTCAATCATCGTAAAAGACCAGTGGATGGCGACAGATGACGGTCAGTCAAAGCTGGCGATCAGGGGAAAAGAAATATCGATGGCTGACGATTGCGTTCACCATCTACTGCAATCTCTCCCACTACTCGCGGCCTGTCTATCCTCCTACTCTGCGGGGGCCACCTCTTCCTGGAAAGTGTACCATCGTCGACCATTGGATGCCATGGAAATCAAGGGTACCAATTGGACAACACTCAGGCCTCTCTAACGTTCACCGGTGAACAAGAATCCTCGCGATCTCCCGGAGAACGAATTCAACGCGCGGCACACGCGATGCACGTGCAGATGCGGCCCGATGCAGTCACGATGCGTTATCGGCATCGAATCAGCGACGTCACGCCTTCGGGTTGCACGAAGCGTTTATGTTAATTACCTGCGACCTTCGTTGAAACCGATAGCTTCGCGCGTCAGCTGGAAAAATGTACGACGTTCCCTTCGACAATGATCACGCGGATGTAAAAGAAGGCTCGTTGGATAAGATCGATTTATACAAAAGCTAACAGGGATTTCAATTAGTGAATATCGTACACTTCTTCGTAATTATTCCATTTGATCGGATCCTTCCATATCTGACGATAGGATGTCCGTCTCAAACACGAATGCGATCGAATTCAATCGAACGCTCAGGGCTTGAAATTCCGTACGCTCGCAATTAGATACGTGCCGTGAAAAAGAAGACACGCCTACGCCATGAATATTTGAGCAACAGGCCGAGAGACAACGACCGCGGGTGAAAATTGAATTAGAACCGATTTCGCGGAATTCAGACGTTCCCGCAGAACAATTACCCGCGCGAACGTAAGATCGCAGGATCACGCCGAGTCGAAACAAAGAAGGGCTGTTCGAAAACGGTGACGCGCGGAGAATAATTTGTAATCTACAATCCGTGAATTTTTCTACAACTTGTGTTCCTAATGCGGTGATAAACGTTCCCCGGGAAAAAGGCAGGAAATATAAGCCAGGCTTGCGTTACCGGGAACGAGTTATGCGATTAAGACACCGGGTGAAAATCTCGGCGTGCTTCTACCATACCGGTATTCAAAGAACCGGGACAGCGAAGTCGGGTCTCTCAGGTATTTCGCTTCTACGGCGCGGTCGCGGTATGGGGACACGTTACGCTGATCCCGTATTCCGTGACATCGGTGCCGTTTTTCCAGAAAATCCGAGGAATGCTCGAGATCCACGACGAACATAGATACCAAGCAGTAGGGGAAAAAAATGAACAGAGGGGGCCGAATTACGTAAGTGTTTTCGTGCGACTCACGTTCCCCGCATACCGAGAGGTATCGCTGTCTTGAGACACCCAGGAATCCTTCTACCCTGTTGCAATTTAGGTACTGTTCCTTCGCGGAAAATCTCGCGTGTCGCAACGACCCCGCGATCGAAGAAAGCGATTAAGCGAATCAAAACTTTCCCGTTGTCTTGCAAATTGCGTAATTTGTCGGCTGGATGCTGGCCGCTTTTTACCATCGGCGAACAACGAAAGGAACTCGGCCGGGTGATTGAATCACCGTAACTGGGTATAAAGTAACGTAGGTCGCGTTTGTCCCCCGGTTGGGAAGCTTCCTTACTCAGAGCAGCGTCGCTCATGTAAGTGATTCGGATTCCTGCGTAGAATCACGAAACACACACGGAACACTGGCCGCGGAACGATAGGGTAAGAAGGGCGTGCAAAGAAACCGAGTTTACGAGATGATTGTCCTAGAAGTCCTATTCATTCGGCATGGAATCTCCGAGCGGATCTCTATTGTAGATTATTCCATTGTCCATTGTCGCGGTCTCCCCAGCGACCGAGCTTCTTCAGCCTTTACTTGACGACAGTGAAAAGCCGAGTTACCAACGAAAACGCGTGGATATGTAAGCAAGAAAAAACAAATTTCTTCAATTGAACAGGTAAACACACATAATTCCACGAAGATAAGGGAATAACAATGCGAGCCAAAATACTCTATATACACCATGTAGAAACTCTTTCTTTTGTAAAGCATCGACGGTTAAAGTCTAAGATATTAAACTATTAAAGGAGATGGTGAAAATATACTAAAACGTCGTACATCCTGCATGCCGTCGATGCAAATCAACCCGACCGGCACCTGCGCGTGGGTACACACGACTATGTAACTTCGACGAAACGCGGCCGATGGCATCGTATTTTAGATCTTATCAGAAGGATATTTTACCCACCATACTCCGAACGAGGCAATTATTGCTACCTGACAAATTTTTGTATCGCAACACTGGCAACATTTTATCACAATTCACTTTAATAGTAGCTAGGCGTAATTAATGGTCCAGTGTTCTATCAGGGACTTCACATAAATTTACTATACTCAACTTATTGTATTGGGAATGAATTTGATGAATCGTGAAAAATGTTTGCACGTACGGAATATGGAGTGTCAATCTAATCACGTTGTAAATCAAGAATAAATCGAGAATAATTGCACACTACAGCCAGGCTATTCATCACTCCCTGTAACAACCCAATCCTTAGGCTCGGTTTAATTGCGTCCGATTTCCCAGATCGTTAAGCATTTATCGAATATTTAGACCGTTGCGGCGGACGTCTTTGCCTGTTTAGGCGAATGGCCGGGATTCCGTGGAACGGAGTCGGCGTAATCGAAATATTTATTGGATAAGGAATTAACGGAAACGCGCGGGCTCGCGGACGAAGTCTTGACAACGGCATAATTCGCGTGCTTCGCTCACGGTACACGGACATATATCCACGGTAATTCGAGAAACATGACTCAAGTCCCAACGGAGCGCTACATCACGGCCACCAGTTTCTTGGCAGATATCGCCGCGGCGCACAGTGTCGGCTTCCCTTTGCTACTTTACCTGCCTTTTTACTTTTACCCCCTTCCCGTCAAGTCCCTTCCCGTCCCGCCCCGTTCCGCGTTTACCCTCGCGTCTTGTCAACCGGAGTCTTAACCCCTTCAGTTGCAGATTAACCGACTGTAACGACTTTTCGTCGCGACGCGTGTCAACCACCTTTCCCTTTCCGTGTAAACCGACGTTCAAGACGTTTTCAGTGTTCACCGGAGCTGATCGAAGTTGACGTTCATTTGAAAAGCGAAACGGCGAAAGTCACGCGTTTCCATTTTCGAAACATTGCTGTTTGATGTTTTAAGCACTGAAACCAACGTCTTCCGCTCGTATAGGCAATGATTTACGGAACAAGAAATAACTTGGTGAAATCCAAAGTCAAGTAAACGTGGCGTTGAACGAGCACTTTCAACAATTGGTCGGAGACCAACGAAATCGCATCCAGATGACAAATCTAATTGTCCTACAATTGTACTTATAAAATACTATATCACGCTTTTATAAATATAGTAATTCGTCGGGTTTAAATACTTTTTTAATTAGACTCTGCGTTTATAACAGAGGAGTAAACTATTCATATTATTGAATGACGCGCGTACAAGGAACCGTGGTAGAACAGTAAAATCGGGATATACATGCACTCGTACATACGTACGCACTGTTCGTAAATCATGTTCAAACCCTATAGTATTTTACGTTACCGTTCCGCGATCCAATGCTATGACTTTCAATACTTCGTCGCGACGTCGAACACTCGAATGTGTTTCGCGTAATGATCTCGCGCGATTTTTACCATCGAAACAAGTTCCAACTCTAAATAGTTGGTCAACGATGTAACAATGTAGCCGTAATGGATACACGCCAGCCGTCCAACCATGAAAAATGATACCGGGCGATTTATTGCCATTTTTCAAGTAGAAAATAACTTGCGCCAAAACGAAATGGTGAAACAACCGTGCAACCGGATGCACGGTTGTGATAATTCTCTACTCTGTCTTTGTCAAACATCGTTCGCTATCGTTCGAGAGAAATTCTAATTAGAAAATGTTGTAATTGATTATTCCGTTCTTTTGTCGAATAAGAAATCATCACGCAATGGCCGATTATGAGATTCAACGCTTGGCACAAAAGCATCAACCACCTGTCGACAATTTTCTGATTCTTGTCTCGGTACGAAAGAACACATGTAACATTATGCCAAGGCTATCCGAAATGTACACGAACCAAAGTATCCGTGTATGTACGCTAATCGCCACGTGTACACGGACACTCACCCTCTAGGCGAGTAAAGGAGTGTAATAATTCTCGGTCCGAACGCGTGTGTTTATCTGGAATTTTATCTGAGCGCAATTTGCGAATTGTTCCGCGTATTCCATGACCACGTCGCGTGTGCATTATAGATAACCGAAAAGAGCATCGTACGCCTTTCAAACGCATATGTAATTCAGATATAGCCACGATTCGTGACTCACGAATCATTCTCCACGCTTTGTTCATTATAAATACAATTTCATTCATCTTATCCTTATTGCAATTATAAACACAGAAATGGATCGTTCGTAAACGATCAATTGGCGTAAAGAAGATGAAACAATCAGCACTTACCTTATTAATCCGTTGTCCTTATGCTTGCCGATGAGGAAGGTTGTCACGGAGTCGACCATCTGATTAGCCCACGGTGGTTTGACCCAGATCAGGTGCTTCAAGTGGCCAGCGTACGCAGCGGGTAACATCCAGTTCTCGATACTAATTTCACTATTAACAATAGTACACAGTTTCATGTCTCAGAAACAATCCAACTTCTTAATGTATTTATCGTTTTTTCAATTTATATTAACAAATTCTATAAACATGTTACGAGAAAAGAAATTTTCTAAAAGAAACTTTACTTTCCTTTAAATATATTGATTTGTATCATTTGATTTACTCTCCCCAACTGTACACATCTACCATGGCCACTATTAACCGGCAATGTGATCTTGAACTTTTAATTTTAAAAAAGTACACAAATCAAAACGTAGATTGCAATGAATTATTGGTACCTCAAGGCATTAATTTGATTTATGCTCTTTTTAATAATATCGTATGAATTAACCACTTAAAAACCGAATTATTTTACAAAAATAGAAATTTCTAGAAATATTTTTATGTATTTAATAAATGGAAAACTGGGAACCTACCAACATGGCTGAAGGAAAATCTGATACAAAATAGGAACCATGTTAATACGACTATGGTCCTTAAGGGGTTAAACATTAGTACTAATAGCTATTACATATATGACGAACAGGAATGATATAAAACTGTATTATTGTATGCATAAAGAAATTGTTAATACCTAAACAACAGATTTTTGTCCAACACTGTGTCCGCCGTCATTGTTTTCGGTATAAGCATATCGGGATGAGAGTCTAGGTGCACGAACGTGTTTCCCTCGAACGGAAGATGCTTCGATCCTAAGCATCGATAAATGAACGGTAGCACCTGCCGAAAAGTAAATAATTTCCCGAAAACTCGGTTTTTGCGTAGTATGACTTCGACTTGCCCAGATTCAACCAACGAACTCTCGGTCATGTGACCGGTCACGTGATTTACCGCCAAAGTGTACATAGCGCCTCTGGCGTGTCAACGAGGAAATTCGGACTCGGGCAAGCCGAGTCGCGATATAAACAAACCGAGAGGTTGACCATTCGAAGAACACACCTCGTCATGGGGTTCTACAATGTAAATCGGGACCTTCTTGAAATATTTTAGAGTGGACGACATATTATTCATCGGACGTTGAACGCGACCGAACGTGATCCGCGGAGAAACGATAACGATGCAATTTATTAATTAACACGACACTACACTCACGAACGCGATTAAGAGACTCCTTCACCTGAAAGCACGTGGTAACCGACTGAAGTACACTAGGCGGGCTGCTTAAACGATTATTTTGCGAATAAAGGACGGACACAACGCGAGTGCGTACCCCAAATTCTCACGAGACGAGTTTCGTAAGGTGGTTTTTTTTTTCTCCATCTGGTCCCCTTGAAACGCCTTAGAAACCTGATCCCCCTAACTCACGACCGGCACATGACATTCGAAAACATGTAATATAAACAATTAATACATTTTTGCTAGTACGAAATATTGTGTAATGTATGATTAAACACGTTCACATTTTTCACTTAAATTACATAAATACTGTTAGATTTATTGCAAAAATAAAATCTATACTTTTTTATTCTTATATGTGTGATACATAATATCGAATAATTTATCTACAAATTATTTAATATAAATCTTTATTATAAAATAATACAACTATGAATAAAGTTCAGAAAACATTTTAATCGTACAATAATATCGTATTTACAATATAGTAAAACAATTCTTGCTTTTAAATTATATATTGATCGATACTCATGGACAAAAAATCCACAAATTTCAACTACTTATCCAATGTAGAATTTTATTCA
Organism: Ceratina calcarata; assembly: GCF_001652005.2. NCBI lineage: Eukaryota > Metazoa > Arthropoda > Insecta > Hymenoptera > Apidae > Ceratina > Ceratina calcarata. The sequence goes on along the minus strand of NW_017139975.1, from coordinate 120,874 downwards.
TTTTAATTAATCGTAATCGTGCTTTGTTGAATTATGAAACATTTCTGATTTGTACAATTCTAAATGAAATTGATCTGTTTCAATCCTCAAAGATGATAAAAACTGCTCAATTTCGCTCGTTTCGTTTTCATTTGATGGATAAGTGTTTCTCGAAAAAGAAGGATTTGAATAATTATTAAGAGAACATGCATGATTTTCCGTTTCAGTAGTACAAGGAACATTATTCGTATAATTATAAAATGGTGCGTAATATTGCGTTACAGGCTTTTGATTTTTGTTGGAAGAAAAATCAGAATTCTGCCGTTCGTTATATGCACGTGATTCCTGAATATTTGACTCCTCTTTATTCGAGTACAAATTTGACTTCATTGAGCTTAAGCTACATCGCACGGATTTCGATGATGACTTTAATTGCTTCTGAGGTTGACATTTCTTCTCACATTCATCAATGTTATCGGATAGTCTATCGATTTTTTCATACGAAATATAATTACATTCAAATGTATCATCATATAAGTATTGTTCCTTATCTTTAACCAGCTTATTTCTTTTTGAAAACTTTCTGCATTTACGAAAATTATTCTTCGCATATGCTTTTTCCTTAGATTTGTTATCGTCATTATTTTCACTTGAAAGAGTGCTTGATGTGCTACTGTATACATTTTCGCGAGGCACAGATTCTTTTTCAATAGAATCATCCGATTCGGTTAACGTTGAATCATTAGAACTGCTGCTACTCACATTATTTCTTATGTTTTCATTTACAATTACGTTTTGCTCATTGATGTTATTCACATTTTCAGCATTAGGAGACTCATTGTGCGAAACTAAATTTGCAGTTTCATCAGTGTCAGCTCTTTGCTGTTCCGTAGAGTTGTCCTCTGTTTCTTTGTTTAAATCTAAACTTTTTATTCTCGCCAGTAAATCATCGACTGAAATAATTTCGGAATCATTTTTTAGTCTTTCTAGAATACTACGTTGTTTGGCTTCATCTAAAAACGCCACGTAATCTATTATTTCTAATAACTTCTTTCTGGGATCTGGGTTCGAATGTAAATATCGCAAAGCGTTAAGATAATCTTTGGCATCAGTTTCGGATATCATCAAATTCGGCATATACGAGTCTTCTTTAACAGGATATGGAAAATATGCTTTAAATTTCTCTCCAGGTCTTCGATGGATACTTTTAAAATCTTCTATCGTTTTATACATTTGAAGTACATTCGAATCCCCGGAACTTACGCAGTATGAATAAGTATCGTCTATTTCATCGTCATTCCGTATCTCTGGATAAACGCACAAGAGTGCCTGTTTTTGTATTTTGTAAAATATTCTAAGCATTCGAAAGTGTTCTTGGTATATCAATTTTTGAATGGATTCCGTCGTTGACTGCAGTGCATTATCTAACAGTTTTATTTCAAAATCAAGTTTCTGTTTCCAACTAAGCGCCTCTTTTACTGTTTCTTCATCATTTAAATATGATTTACTCTGAACTGTATTCAAATTCTTTGTATAATAATGCGCAAGATAATGATTCAGTTCATTCAAAAATGTTGTATTCGCATCATTTTTAATTTTATTCGTCAGATTATCAATCGGACCGTTATTTCCTATACAATGAGTCTTCTGCATTTCATCAGGTACAGTAGTAAGACATGAATTAGTATCCACGTCATAGGTTGAAGAATTTTCTTCAACATGTTCACTATCAACATTATATTTCACATATTCAGTAATTATATCAATATCGCAGCTCGATAAATCGTCTTCTTGAACATCTGTTAAATCAACTTCGAATACTACATTTTCATTATTCTTCTGCCAAGTAGAGAGATTATTTTCAGGAAAATCTAATTTAAAGGTATGTATAACTTTTGGTTTGGACAAACTATATGATGCAGTCTTTTTCTTATCTACTTTCTTATTTTCTTGAATATCTTCAAACTTGTTTATTACGATAGTGCCGTCCACAAATAAAGAACTAACTTCTATCTTTTCTAAGGTAAGCTCTTGTAAATGGGAATTATGGAGATCATTAACGTGTTTAACTATATCATTCTTTGTTTCTTTCTCATTAGAACAATTCTTGTCAATCGTATCTTCCTTGTTTGTGCCATCTGATGTCTCATTCGTCTCTGACTTTATTTTATTCGGTAGATCGGCATCGATAACAGTCGTGGAGTTATTTTTTACTTCAGCGACAGAATTAATCTCAATCTGATTTTCATTGCTGTCTGATTTCGCGCAAAGTTTTTCGTATTCTGTACTAGGCACAGACCATATATCATCTGGGTACTCTGCAGGGAGTTTCAATACGTAAAACGTTGGACCTCCTACGTGCGTTAACAACTGTTGAAACGTTTCGAGCTCGTTTTCTGCAATTATCGTTATTGAAATTCCGTAAGATCCATAACGTCCAGCTCTGCCTATTCTGTGCAAGTACGTTGGCGCATCTACGGGTAAATCAAGGTTTACAACTAAATTTACATTGTCCGCATCTATACCTCTCGCAGTCAAATCGGTCGTCAACAATATTCTACATTTAAAATTTTTTAATTTATTAATGGCTTCGAGCCTTTTATTCATATCCTGATTTCCAGCAATAAAGGTTGCTTGTAATCCCATGGAATTAATTTTATTACACACTGATTGAGCCCTGTAAAACGAGAGTTTATTTCAAATATGCAAATGGGAACTATTCGAAGAGTATAAATTATAAGTACGCTCACCGTGACTGATAGTTTGAAAACACTAAACTTTGCTTAAATGGAATTTTATAAAATATTTTTGTCAATTCATCTACCTTTATTTGAACCTGGAACATATTTTTATATACGTATACCGTGGAACGAAACGATTTTACACGACAGAAATAAATTATACCTGTTTCATAGCATTCGGATGTGACGAGACTATTGTTACAAATTGCCGGAGACCGATAAGTATTGATTCATCATTGTCCGGAGATACTACAACCGGGGAACACATGTAGGTTTGTAAAAATGTTTCTAAATCACCAGGATAAGTAGCACTTGATGCTATAATTTGCTTGTTCAATGGTAATTTTGAGAAGATGTAACTGAAAATTCAATATGTTACAAATTATTTACTTGCATTTTATACAATCTCAACGTATATATTTTCATTATACTTACTTAATATCCTTTTGAAAACTGACTTCCATTAATTTATCCGCCTCATCGAAAACAAATAATCGAACGTTATCAACTTTTAAAAAGCCTTTTTCAACCAAATGTCTAATCCGACCTGGCGCACCAACAGCTATATGGCAATCTTTTAACTTCTTTTTGTCCCCTTCTATAGCTATTCCTCCTATGAAGACTTCAACCTTTAAACCTGAATTAACAAAAAACAATTTTATATCACTTATAAAATGTAATTTCAAATAATTGAACAAGCAGTATTAATTGCATACCCTTAATTTCACAACCTACAGATGAGAAGACATGAGCAATTTGTACAGCAATTTCTCGAGTAGGTGCCAATACTAACACTTGTATAGATGATATCTCAATATCAACCATTTCAAGTGATATTACACTAAATACTAAAGTCTTTCCAGTTCCTGACTTAGCACGCATTATCAAGTCTGAAGTTACAGAAAAGTTAATTTGCTTATGGACAATTCTAATCTACGTTCAAATTATATAAGAAAAGTAAACAAGGATTTTATATACCAAAACCAACTCTTCCTAATGGAATTGCCTTCAATTGTATAGGAGAAGGCCTTTGAAAACCACATGTACACAATCCGTCCAAAATCTTTTGAGAAAATCCCATTTGGAAAAATGTAACATTCTCTTGTATTCTAATGTCCTTTGTTCTTGGCTTTTTATTAACATCATGTGCAATATTCTGAGACATTGTTACACTTTCCTGTAATACAATTTAAAAAATTCAAAATTTATGTTCTCACAATAATCCATGTATGACCATAATTAATAAGGAACATTTACCTCTAATTAATACTTCGTTCTTTATATAACTTGAATGTTAATTATACTTAATGTTCTCATTGATATGATATTAATTGTTAATATAATTAACGAAAACTGTGGGTGAAAACCTACAAACGTATGACCTTGTTGACGTACCGGCTTTTGTTTGGCACATAAGTTTATGCGAGTTTGCAAATGCAAACGTCCTCCTCAATCTCAATCCGCAAATTCTTAAAAGTATTTCCTCTCTGTGCAACGTTCGTGACCACAGTCCATGCCACAGCTGGAGCTGGAATATAAAGGAGAATTTTCAACATATCACTATAGAATAAAATCTAGAAACAAGAATTTGTTCAAATTTCTTTTCTCAGTTTAGTTTGATCAGTGCCCTAAGCACACTCGAATTTTTATTCCCAGCTTCTCGGATTCTAATGTCAGTTACATTCAGTTACATTGTAATGTTCGATATTTATTGAAATGAGTTTTTTGAATGTTTATCATCGTTTGTCATACATTTTAATACATATGAGTTTTAGATAAATAGTTTTAATATATTAAGGTAACGGATTTTAGTCACACGTGCACCACAATAGATGCGTTTCGTTTATTAAGCGGTGCAAGCTTCGCTTTCCGTAGACGATCAGGTACGTTTATCATTCTCCTTGAAATTATTTACTTTCATATCGTATCTTGTATTGCGTGTACGTTTCGTCAATATTATTTTCGTCCTAATAAAAACACATCTCCGCATATGATTTTCATTTATTAGGTTGTATCATTCCAATATTATCTAAAAATTAATTTTTGCAAAGGCATTGTATAGTTAAATAATTTAAAGAAATAATGAAAATAATAAATCTATAATCCCGAATTTATATAAATAACAAATATATTTGAACGTTTTGAAATACTTGGGCATGCTCGACATTAATAGATCTGATTTATCACTTTGAAGTTCATATCTGTTAACATTATTAATTGATGTAATTTTTTATCTAATTGCTAAAATTTTTAATGAAGGTTGTTACTTCCTAAGATGGCTGATTCGAGTGATTTGGATCGGCAAATAGAACAGCTAAAGAAATGTGAGATTATCAAAGAAGCTGAAGTTAAAGCTCTTTGTGCAAAAGCACGTGAAATTCTTATTGAAGAAAGTAACGTGCAAAGAGTTGACTCACCGGTTACTGTAGGTTTTTATAAATATAGGAGAATTAAAGAGTTATAACTGAAACTTGCAATAGGTTTATTTCGTCCTTAGGTGTGTGGAGATATTCATGGACAATTCTATGACTTAAAAGAACTGTTTAAAGTTGGCGGAGATGTTCCAGAAACAAATTACCTGTTCATGGGAGATTTTGTTGATAGAGGATTTTATAGTGTTGAAACATTCCTTCTTCTCTTGGCATTAAAAGTAAATATAATCATCTTATGATAGCAAATTGAGCAGATTATTATCATTACGATACTTTCAATAGAATAATTAATTTATGATACTCCGTTGCAAATAAGGGATACGTTGTAATTACAGGTTCGTTACCCTGATAGGATTACATTAATAAGAGGAAATCATGAATCCAGACAAATTACACAAGTTTATGGTTTTTACGACGAATGCCTTCGAAAATATGGCAGTATTACAGTTTGGCGATATTGTACGGAAATATTCGATTATTTGTCCCTTTCTGCTATAATCGATGGGAAAATATTTTGTGTTCATGGTGGATTGTCTCCAAGCATTCAAACACTTGATCAAATAAGAACGATAGATAGAAAACAAGAAGTAAGGATTACGCATATGTAAGGAAGGTTTAAGTCTATGGGAGAGTGAATAATTTTTACGAAAAAATTATTTTTTCATAGGTACCACACGATGGCCCAATGTGTGATTTACTTTGGTCGGATCCTGAAGATACTCAAGGTTGGGGAGTTTCGCCACGCGGAGCAGGCTACCTTTTTGGAAGCGATGTCGTAGCACAGTTCAATTCTGCAAATGATATTGACATGATATGTAGAGCGCATCAATTAGTTATGGAAGGATATAAATGGCATTTTAACGAGACTGTTTTGACTGTTTGGTCAGCACCTAATTATTGCTATAGGTGCGTATTGTTACGAGGAGAAATTTCAAGTTTTTATTGTCAAATTCTCTTAACGTAATACATGTGATTTACAGATGTGGCAACGTTGCTGCAATATTAGAATTAAACGAACATCTTCAACGGGAATTCACAATATTTGAAGCAGCACCACAAGAAAGTCGAGGAATACCTAGCAAAAAGCCTCAGGCTGATTACTTTTTATAAAATAAATTTAATTAAAAACGACTGCATATAAACCAAAATATTTCCAAATGTTTTTTTTTTTGTTAAAGAAAAACATTATTCCAGTGTGTGACATGTATTTACATAAACATCAGAATGTCGCATACAAAAAGGAAATACGAGCGTGGGAATATTGTAGCCGAAGTTGACCAATTCGTAGAGATGTACGAGAACCCATTGATCGGGACAGGACGGAAAGATACCGGGTTGGATTCTCGAAAATTGGGAAATTCCCGAAGATGTCAAGATTCTCAAAGATCCGTCCCGATCATAAGAAAAACCCTCGTTGCGACTTGACCTAATTTTCAGGTTCTCGCACATCTCTTACTAATTTGTAATTGACCATTATATNCCGTATATACAATAATATTTGACAGAATTTTATCATAATGTACGATAGACTGCTGTCATTCTGACAAGAAATCTGGCGTCATTCTGGCGGCAGATATGCTATCACGGTTGACGGTAGAATGATTACAGATTGATGACAGATTTGCCGACGGGATCTGTAGTCAATCTGTAGTTATTCTGTCGCCAGCGGCTGATGTCACGTCTGATGCGCTTCTGCCGCCAGATAGATGGCAGATCTGCCGGCAGTGCCTGTCGCAAACTGCCGCCAGATTGATAGCAGATCGGCCGGCAGTGCCTGTCGCAAACTGCTGCCAGATTGATAGCAGATCTGCCGGCAGGGCCTGCAGTCATTCTGCGGCCAGGGTCTGGTGGCAGGCCTGCCGGAAAATTGCCGGCATATTGCGGACGCAACTTTCCGGCAATCTGTCTGCAGACTTTGCTCCAGAGGGCAGAATCTGCCGGCAATCTGTCGGCAATCTGCAGGCAGATGGTTGGCTGGGATTGTGATATTATTGTAAGTCAGGTCAGGAGTTCAGGAGCTCTCTTTTTGTTACGTTGGCAGCTATTCGTACTCATTGCGATTGCTGCACATGTATATACATGTTTG
>NW_017139975.1:111366-111872 GCF_001652005.2 Ceratina calcarata | reverse complement strand
AATAAATTTAATTAAAAACGACTGCATATAAACCAAAATATTTCCAAATGTTTTTTTTTTTGTTAAAGAAAAACATTATTCCAGTGTGTGACATGTATTTACATAAACATCAGAATGTCGCATACAAAAAGGAAATACGAGCGTGGGAATATTGTAGCCGAAGTTGACCAATTCGTAGAGATGTACGAGAACCCATTGATCGGGACAGGACGGAAAGATACCGGGTTGGATTCTCGAAAATTGGGAAATTCCCGAAGATGTCAAGATTCTCAAAGATCCGTCCCGATCATAAGAAAAACCCTCGTTGCGACTTGACCTAATTTTCAGGTTCTCGCACATCTCTTACTAATTTGTAATTGACCATTATATTGGTAACATCAATTTGATATAACAAATATTTCAAAGATTCATTATTACTACCGTTTTTGCAGTAACGAAATTAATATTTGAGTGCATTAAATAGTTTTATTCTGATTGAAAATTCTTGTTTGTTCAATATATAAACT
>NW_017139975.1:90285-109438 GCF_001652005.2 Ceratina calcarata | reverse complement strand
ATATACAATAATATTTGACAGAATTTTATCATAATGTACGATAGACTGCTGTCATTCTGACAAGAAATCTGGCGTCATTCTGGCGGCAGATATGCTATCACGGTTGACGGCAGAATGATTACAGATTGATGACAGATTTGCCGACGGGATCTGTAGTCAATCTGTAGTTATTCTGTCGCCAGCGGCTGATGTCACGTCTGATGCGCTTCTGCCGCCAGATAGATGGCAGATCTGCCGGCAGTGCCTGTCGCAAACTGCCGCCAGATTGATAGCAGATCGGCCGGCAGTGCCTGTCGCAAACTGCTGCCAGATTGATAGCAGATCTGCCGGCAGGGCCTGCAGTCATTCTGCGGCCAGGGTCTGGTGGCAGGCCTGCCGGAAAATTGCCGGCATATTGCGGACGCAACTTTCCGGCAATCTGTCTGCAGACTTTGCTCCAGAGGGCAGAATCTGCCGGCAATCTGTCGGCAATCTGCAGGCAGATGGTTGGCTGGGATTGTGATATTATTGTAAGTCAGGTCAGGAGTTCAGGAGCTCTCTTTTTGTTACGTTGGCAGCTATTCGTACTCATTGCGATTGCTGCACATGTATATACATGTTTGTTTTAGGATACGTGAAGTGATAAAGTGCAAAACAGTTCAATTATTTGAGTAAATATTAATTATTAACGTAATTAATCAATACAAATCGTAGTATTAAATTGTCTCAGTTGGACCATTTATCATGCAATGACATAATTCGTTTCTACGCTATCGTAATTACTTGTTTACTTTAAAGTAACCTAAAAAATTATGGATATTCCGACTCCTTCAAATGTAAATCATGGATTTTCTCATAATAACGATGCATTTTTGAATATATCTATTGAATCTCCAAATCTAGATCCATTGTCAACAAAACGGAGAAGGTGCATATTAATGTTCTATATGCGTTTTATAGCTGATATGAATCGATCAGTTAAATAGTAGAAATACTAAAAAGAAACATGAAATTGAAAAGGTATTTAATGTTATTTTCATTAAACTTGTAGCTCCTCACGTACAATAAAGCGTAGAAAGTTTGACGATGAACTTGTCGAAACAACATTCAATTTGCAACCACCAGCTACAAGTACAAAGTCTGCCTCCAGATCTAGAACTGTTTCGATTTCTACTACCCCAATGGAATCTGCTATCCCACAACAAAATGTACCAAGTCCAATTCAAGTCTCTACAAATGTCACTCAATCAGACAAATGTAATAGACGAACAAGTAGACCAGGGGCATCGAATGCTCCTGGTAGAAAAAACAAGAGAAATAAAAATCATTCACATTCAGTGAATGCAACAAAGGATTTGGGAAGGTGGAAACCAACAGATGATTTGGCACTAATTACTGGTGTACAGCAAACAAATGATTTGAGAATGGTATCCATATTTATTAAACTTAATTTAGTATAAAACTATATAACAAATGAACTTTATTACTATATTAAAACAAAATCATCAAATTTATTATAATAGGTTCATAGAGGTACAAAGTTTTCTTGTCGATTCACATTGCAAGAAATACAACAAAGGTGGTACGCTTTATTGTATGACAGCGCAGTTTCACGAGTAGCAGTTCAGGCAATGAGAAATTTACACCCTGAATTAATTGCTAGTGTCCAAGCAAGAACTTTATATAGTAAACCAGAGGAAGATCTGCTGGGTACAGTAAAATCGGTAAATTAGCAATATGTGTCAAGAATATGTAACTTCATATAGATTCCTTATATAAGGAAATCTTGTTTCTTATTAGACGTCTCAGCCAACGTTAGAAGTGTTCCAAGAACTTCTTGAAGCAAACACCCATACATTTTATTCTGCTCGAACTGCGAAAGCTTTAATGGCTCACTGGCAGTTGATGAAACAATACCACCTACTTCCTGATCAAACTGTACAAAGTCTGCCGCGCGGTGAACACGTTCTCAATTTTTCTGACGCTGAAGATATGATCAATGACACCGAGTTAATTGAACAAAAAGATGAGTTGGTAGATGCAGAGCTCGTTGCAGCAGATAGGAGAAATAAGAGGGAGATAAAAGTGTTAGAGAACGAATTAAGTAGGTGGCAAGTTCTAGTTGACAGTGTAACTGGTGTAAATCCACCAGACTTTGATAATCAAACTTTAGCAATACTTAGAGGGAGACTTGTTAGGTATTTGATGAGATCGCGGGAGGTAATTTTCTCAAGATACTTTACCTTTAATCACATTTTATTCTTGTTAACAGTTCTATATTGAATTATGTAATTTTGTTAGATTACTGTAGGTCGTTCAACGAAAGATCATAACGTGGACGTGGACTTATCATTGGAAGGACCAGCTTGGAAAGTTTCACGAAGGCAAGGGACAATTCGTTTAAGAAATAATGGAGATTTCTTTCTTTCTTCAGAAGGGAAACGTCCGATTTTTGTAGATAGTAGACCTATTCTCGCAGGGAATAAAATGAAACTTAATAATAATAGCGTAATTGAGGTACTGATACAATTTTTCATGTCATTATCTAAAGCATATAGTAAAAGTAAAAAATGTATATATTATATTTTGAATATCTTTTAGATTGCAGGTCTAAGGTTCATATTTCTAATAAACCAAGAACTAATTTCCGTCATACGTCAAGAAGTAGTGAAACTGAATTTAAAGCCGTGAATGCTTTACTTATTCATTTATAATGTATTAACGCTACTGTAGCTAGTGTAATGTCTCGTACATGCTGTATCGTATTATAAGATTTTTGTATAAAGTACATAATTGTTCAGTTAAACAAAGGTAATAAATTTTGCTCAATTTTGTATATTGTAATTTTGTTTCTTTATTGACATCCTTTTCGCATAAATCGGTACAAGTGAGTAGTTTTTTATTTTTCGTTAAATCATAAACTTCCTCGCGTTTTTACCACCAGCCACTTCTTCCCGACCATCCTCTGCCACTCCAGACCCAACCGCTTCTCCGTCCACCCCAACCATTCCAACCACTGTTCCATCCATAACGCCATGGTCTAGAATACCTTTAAGGATGCCAGTAATATTATACTCATGAATACCGTAGTACACACATGAAAAGATTTTCCTTCATTAATTTATCATTGTCAATCTCGTTAATATTGCGTACTTTCATTCTTGACATGAAGAATGACTTTTATCAAAGACTCATGTTAATGAATTATTCAAATTTACCCATAATAATAACTTGCATCGGCATCTAAGTCATTAGCACTAGCATCTGAAGCTGGTTCAACATTTACTTCACCGGGTTGTAAAGAATCTTCTGCGGAAGTCACAAAGACTATCCATAAGAAAAGTAAGATCTATAAAAATGATAAAATGTTCTTAAATGAATATAAAAGTTTTGTAAAAAAAATTCGCTATTTTTTGCACGCAAATAAGTGAAAAAATAAAGTAGATTCGTTTAGTTACCAAGTATTCCAGTCGCAGCATCTTGAGAACTGAGATCACACGGCCTGAATCGGTCTTATATACGCATCTTCAAACGCAAATACGAAGAAATAAAGTTGAAAGTGTTCAGGCTACGCATATAATGACTCGATGTCGAATGTCTCGTTTAACTATAAACAATATTTAAATTCCGTTCTTATACACACAAGAGAATCTTCCGTCTAACATATGTACATAATTATATATTATTTATGAACTCACAATGTATTGTTCGACACGTATGTTTTGCACCATATATTTACGTACAGTTTCCCTTTGTTTCATTCAAGCAAGGAATCTAAGAATTAGAATAAAATAATTACTGGATAGAAAAATGAAGAGACACAAGAGTCAAAAGGTGAGAAAAGGAAATTTTCAAATATCTTATTTGACCCGTCTTTTTGCGAAAGCATTTAAACAAGGCGTGAGGTCAATATATTTGGCGTATACGTGCCAGTTTTCAAGGTAGGCTGGTTGCATTCCAGTTCTTCCTCCTACGTTGTTCTTTTTAAGAGAAATGGTAAATATATCCATGCTCTTTTTGTCATCGTAAACACATGCATTCAACAGGATGCATCATTGGCTTTTTTTTTTACATAATTCCCAATTCTTCTTATTGTCAACGTGACGTAAGTTTTAAAACATTCAGAAAGAATAATCATAACAATATGAGAAAAATTTATATGATACGCAATTTTAATAAGTGTACAATATACTAATATAATTCAAAAATTTCTATGTATATAATAAAATTTTTAATTATACGTTCTCACAAGAATCATATTCAATAATTAATAATAAAAGGGATACATAACACATATATATAATAAAACTACGGCGAAGAAGACCATTCCTGCCAATTTCGAATTTGATCGTAAAGTTTTGCTCCTGGGCTCAAACTTGAAATCAGTTGTCTACCTCCAAGTACACGAACATCTTCTTTAAGTATTCCTTGCGCCTTGCCACAAAGAATTAGCTTATGCGCTACATTCACCATTGCATCACTTGCATTGACCGCTGAATGAAAAATCAATAGATTTATAATAAAATAAATGTCAAAAAGATTAAACGTATAGGCGTTACAAAGTGAAAACTAGAGTATTAAGTACTTTGATAATTTCCGAGGAAAGCTATTCCGATAGATTTTTTATTGTATCTATATGTGTGGGCCCCTTCTCGATTCCAGCCACAACCTTCGTATACATTTCCATCTCCCCCAATTAAAAATCTGTTGAATTAAAGAGACAATAAGCAAATTGTTCTATTCATATATTTTATTTATTATCATTCAGAGCTGAAATATAGAAAAAAGTTCATGATGAATACAGAATAAAATAAATTAAACATTTGATAATATGCTTCCTTTGAAATAATCATTTAGATTAATTTATAGTAGTTATATAGAAATTTATATATATATATTAGTATTTAAAATAGTATTTAAAAGTAGTATTTAAAAAGAAATACTTAAGAGTATCCGATATCGTTCCACGAATAAGCGTCCATATGAAATGAGCGAATACTTTCGACTTCATCAATGCATGCACTTTTGGTGTTACATCCTTGAGTAGCTGTATGATGAATTATAACATAAGGAATGGGAGCAATTAAATAGTTTACGTTCCTTGACGGCACGGAAGTCCACTTATCACGTGTGATAATATTAGGACAATCATCGTCTTCAGCTAACAATAAGAAATGAAACATATTTTATTACTTATTTATTACAAATGAATAGTGAATTAGATTAACTGAGATTTTAACTAATCATTAAATCACAATGGATTTATTAAATGCGTAAAATATAGGAAGTAACGTAAGTTTAACTTTACCTGCAATACAAGTATAAAACAGAAGGAATAAACTATAAATTAATTTTTGCATCTTTTATGCGTCTCGAGACTTATAAATACTTCGTTCACTTTGTGTGTAAATGTTCTGCGCAACGGGATGCTTATCGGAAAGCGTGCGATCAAAGATCACGTAAATCATCATCAATGTTTTTCCCCTTTATAGGTGAATCATTTGATAATGCTTTTTTTTGAAATTGTTATTTAAATTAATTTAATAATAATAATGATGAATCCAATATCGCTTTACCTATTAGGATCGAATAGAAAAATATGAACAGGAATAATAATTAGTATAAAGTAGTTTTCATATTACAATATTTACATTAAAAACTGTGAAATAAACATTGTTAATAGTAAAAGGAAAAGAACTATAAATGAGAAATGTTATTCTAAAATGAAAATATCGATTTTTCAATAATAGATTTCGATGTATCGACTATTAATTTGAAATTTGAAATTTCGAATTATCTATCAGTCACATATACATACATAATCAAATGTATTAAAAACAAAGACGTTCTTCTATATTAAATGATACAACACTAAGAAAAGAGAAGCAAGGAAAAATAGAGAAGGATTTATTTTGAGTATTTGATATAATTAAATCTATATTTATCATGTAGAAGGATTCAATCTAAAGTAATGTAGCTTAACCTAGCAGTGAGCACCAAATGTGGAGAATAATGGTAGAAAATTCATTGGAAACAATTACTATCGTATTCCGTATATTCTGAACACGAATATTGTATATATTTAACTTGGAAGGAGATCTAACTTTATGTCATATGCGATATAGTTCAATATTTGATAAAGAAAAAGGAAGAGTGACGGTAGGGAATTAATGAGAAGTCTGGGAAGTGATTGGTATGATTCTAGATAATTGCGGCGACAGTGCGTCCATCTAAAAGCGTCGGCTACCGACGTCCGCCGCGGCGGCGACAGAGTCAACATCCGGCGACGCAGAGATGCGCACGTTTCGGCGCTCGCCGAGGGAAAAGAGACGCCGCGATCGTGACTTCGGGACATGAGAGCGACGATGAAGCCCGCCAGCCTGCACAGCAGTACCTAAGGACTTACGTTCGTTAGAAACAGTACGTCCTACAAAGGATTCGGCCATTTCACTCGGGATTTACTACATAGGTTCGATCCTTGCTCCTAAACTTCGTCCTGAAACAATCGAGAGAGGCTACCCTTTCTACCAACGAGGTAACACACCTCTTCCTTTGAATCATGAATGGTTCTGTGCTATGCTCCTTTCAAACCAGAAATTATTAATATTTACTATACGATCTTTTGTTGTTCGACCGCTAAATCGTTCTAACCAGTACGGGTAACATGTTACAACGATTTTGTATGTTAAATTAGTTGTAAGTTAACAAATACATTAGCATTTATTCTGTGAACGTTCGCGTATTTGTATATATGTATTTCGTTTTTTGACAATTTTTTATTTGTTCCTTTTTTATGGCTTACCAATTCGTTTCGTTAGCAATGTCGAAACTGCGGGTGTTGATTAATTTTTTTTCTGTGAGATTGTTGTTTCGTGAACAGCAACAGTTCTGTTGAAATCATTTATTGAGAGTGTTTGAATTACTTATCTAACGTTTGTTTGTACGTAATATATGGAAGAGAATTGTCTAATTTATGTATCGGATCCATTATATGTTGATCTCATTTGCATAAATTAATTATCACTTGCTTAATTCTTGAAGCATTAATTGATGATGACTTGAAACATATAACCTTATATTACTAACGTTATTTACTCTTAAAACTTTTATACACAATGATGGTAAACAGTACAATTGAAAAATAGATTTTAATATTGTCATTTAATAAAATTAAAGTTCATTAACACTATTTTCTCTGTTTTTATTTAAATTCTAGGTGAAAATTGTTCAATCAGTGTTATTTGATGTGGACAGACTACTATTAATATTAAAAGTGTTCCCCTATTGTGTGTCTTATTGTGAGAAGTTCTTGGGATTCACAGTCAAAGACACAAGGTTTGTTATATTTCTTTGTGGTTTGTATACTTTTTGTGCTCACTTAAATATGGCTTAATCTGTTCAACGACAGTTTATTGTTATTTCAGACAAATATCAATTATGTTATTTAAATGAATTTTAGAACCATGTCATCAGGCGCAGGTTCCAGTGGAACTAGCCGGGGGCGTGGTTCATTGGCAGACAATAAGCCAGAGAGCAAGGAGGCAAAGCCGAATCCAAAGATGTCTAAAGCTTTAGGAACATCCGCCAAAAGGTAGCACACCCATCATCCAAAATTAAAAAAGCTCTGCCATGGAGACTTAACGAGAGTTTAAACTAATCTTCTTGTCGCAGGATACAAAAAGAATTGGCAGAGATCACATTAGACCCACCGCCAAATTGCAGGTACCATTAACTATTTTCTGTTCAAATTGTTCAACATCTTATAATTCTTCTATGATATTTATCTTACAGTGCAGGACCTAAGGGAGACAATTTATATGAATGGGTATCAACAATACTTGGACCTCCTGGATCAGTCTATGAAGGAGGAGTATTTTTCCTAGATATACACTTTTCTCCAGAATATCCATTCAAACCTCCAAAGGTACGACAGTAATACAATTATTTAGAACTGTCTACTTTCTACTATTAAAGGCGGCGATTATTTATCTTTAATTACATACTCATGTTGTACTTGCTTTCATAGTATATTCTGTCTGTCTTTATTTTTATTTATTCTGACTTCTTTCTTCGTAGCATCACCTTTTTAACAATTTCAGGTAACATTCCGGACACGCATCTACCACTGTAACATCAACAGCCAAGGTGTAATATGCTTGGACATATTAAAGGATAATTGGTCTCCTGCGCTAACCATTTCGAAAGTTCTGTTATCCATCTGTTCCCTTTTGACTGACTGTAATCCAGGTAAGATGAAAATTACCATTGATACTACAACCTTCAACGCTCGTGTAGTAATTATCAGCTCTATCATATGCACGTGTAGTTTAATATGATGCCAATTAGCTAAAGCCTTTCGAAAGTAAAAACAAGATAAGGGATTTACATATTGTTGAACGTTCCAGCGGATCCCTTAGTAGGAAGTATAGCAACGCAATATCTACAAAATAGGGAAGAGCACGACCGTATAGCGCGGCTGTGGACTAAGCGTTACGCCACATGAATGATTTCTCTCTTTTTTAAGAAAAAAATTGTCCTCGTTCCTTCAAACCGAAGAACGCTCATATAAAGGAGCTCGTTTAACTACATTAAAAATTTTGATTATTCGGACCGATCAATTATTCTTAATAAATTAATTAAACGAATGAAAGTTTCTCGATTACTCGAACGTTACTTGTGAGTTTAGTTTGTTTGGATGTGGTATTTCTCGAATCATTTTCAGTGAATCATATTAAGTCAAGTTAATCATATTAAAAGAAAAATAATGAATTCTTTGTTTTATATTCTCATTTTTAATTAGACGAGTTTTGTTCGATTGTTGAGACACATGATCAGTTTATATTTGTTATTATCCATTACATTAGCTGTTGAACGATTTAAAGTTGAAAACTGGTAAACGTAGTTCGAGGCTAGACGAGATCATGAAAGATGACTAGTAACAAAGAGAACTTGAGAAGTCGATCGGTTATACGATGATTTAATGAATTCTGAAGGGACTCGATTACTTTTTACTACTTTTCATTTACGTTCAAATTGTGTTTCCGATGAAATACGATTAGTAAATACAGAATGATCATTCGAATAATCACAGAATCAGATTCTCCGAACCTTCGGAAACTTATCGTACGTGTATGTACATCTATCGAAGGTTTGCTTTAAGTGAAAGACTCTAACGAGATCGTTGACACGATCATTGTGATGTGCTTTTATATCGAGTATGTAAATGTGCCTAAGATGAATGAATGTCGCGTGCATGTGCAACCTTATCAACTCTCTTTTTCACCCGGCAGCTCTTCAGGCTGAGTTCACATCTTCCTGAATATATTTTTATCATTGACGGAGAACACCGTTCACTAATTATATCATAAGAACGTATATTTAGTACAGATATTTCAGTATGCCTCGCGTGATTATATTTCCTTTATAAATATTTATTTTTGTAAACTAATGAACGAAATCTTTAACAGAGCTCATAATAGTATATCGTCTCTTTCATAATAAATCGTTTTTATAAATACGCATCGATCGGTTAACATTTTTATAGCAACATCGTGTATTATTTCGCGCAAATTAAATTACTATAGAATTGTAGAAGTATTTGACTGAGACAAGAGAAGCTAATATTTTTTATAGAGAAAATATCAATTCGTAGAACTGCCCGACGCTTGTTTAAAACGAAGGTTACTGTGTACAACGCGTGTCTTCCAAGGCTGGAACTAATTAATCCTTCAAAGTAATGCGACTAACTGAAATTGTGAACTCGTATAATATCAATTTTCATAGTTATAGCAAGTAAGGGACTTGTTCTTCTCCTGTCTTCTTTTCCATCTGTAGAAGTTAAACTTGAGGGTGAAAGGGTGAAATTGAGGGCTTCTCATTATTTCTTTTCAATCTCCGTTTGTCTTGTTCGTTTGTTCGTTCTGAAAAGATTCGCGACGAAACGGTATTTAAAAGTGGTACATCGTCCTATCGACGGTACCGAATAATATTGATAGGCTAGGCAATATTATGAACAATACGAATAATCTGACTTGTAAGTAATTAGGCTTGTAGTTATCTTTAAGAGGCCCTTTAAATCTTTTTGTATTCTTTTCATATAATTTCCATGAAGTACGAGTCGCGAAACGACATTACTTAAGACTGTCAAGTCTACGCTAATATCGATTTTCCTGTGTCAAGTGTAATCACGTTCGTTTGATAATGACGACCGCCGCTAAGAACTGAATTAATTTCGACCAATCTGCGTGATTACGGACAAACTTTACTAATCGGGCCCGTAAATTTAAAGTCGCTCTAACTGTAAATAAACATAATTCTCTCTATGTTAACGATAAGAAAAAGTCGCAGTCCATCATTTTTATCAAATTTGTATCGACTGTTTCTCGGTTCGAGAACTAGAGCCAGTCAATCAACTTATGAAACTTTTTACACAGATTTTATACGAATTACTTTTTTATACAAATCAATTAATTTTGCTGGAAAATGAAATATCTGTAGGCAAAACTGTTTACTGTAAAACAAATGTTGATTCATTGCTAATATAATTACTGTACCGAATGAAATTAACATCAGTAGAACATTGAGAACTGATAAAAGAATTTCTACAAACTGTCATTGTAGTGTTTTAGTTGATCACATTCATCCATACGTTAATGTACAGTTTATAGCTATCGCGCAAAAGGAATTTCGTTTCTCATTTGATTGAAATTGCTGTCGTTGAGATTCTTGTAAATATATTCTGTAAGG
This sequence comes from Ceratina calcarata, assembly GCF_001652005.2. NCBI lineage: Eukaryota > Metazoa > Arthropoda > Insecta > Hymenoptera > Apidae > Ceratina > Ceratina calcarata. The sequence continues at coordinate 98,713 of NW_017139975.1, read as the reverse complement.
TTCTTGATAAAAAAAACATCGATCTACAAATCTTTTGGACCCTTAAAGTTGTACATAGGTCACGCATAGAATTTGCTCTTTTTGTAATTAAATGTTTAAAAAAAAATGAAAAACATTTTTAACGAACGGTGTTTCATGAACGTTTTGTGAAGGAAACCGTTTAAACGATCCTTTTGGATCGATTGTCGGGAGGAGGGACATTTTTTATTGTTTTCAAGATGTTCTAACTATAAATCAATTTGTAACTTTTATAAAGCAGGAATATTATCGCTAATTTAAAGATCGTTTAAACGGATTTCTGTCCTATTCTTCCCTCTGTGAATTTGTTTCTTTTTATTTTCCTCGAGTAGTTTTAAGACGCTAGAAGAGAACATCCTATATGATTAATGAATGTTAGTCTGCTAATCTTATAAGGGAATTATAGAACAAAATAAAAAAGAAAGTCTGATCGTACAGAATTTTTATTCGCCCACTTTCAAATGACTGCTCCCATTTTCAGTTTTCTCGATGATATTCCTTCGCAAACAAAGTAGAGACATAAACAATTTTAGCATTTCCCAATAAATCATTTCCACTTTGATATTAAATTAAGATATAAGAACGAACTATGGTTTGTTTACTTAATATATATTTATTTATATAGATAAAAGCTATATGGACAAGATGTGCTAAAAGTGGTCAGCTTCTAAAGAACATTAATAATATATTAATTGATGAATTAAATTACTAGTAGAAAAATATTGTAAACGATTAAAACGTCATGAAAAGAGCAATACGTTTACTTCTCATTTAATACTGATTCTGCTTTTTTCTTCCTCATTCTTTAATTACATTGTTATCAGTCTTTTTGCTAACCAATCGTCCAACGCAACATTTAATTAAATGTTTCTTATTTTCATTACGAACGCTATCAATTTCAAATATTCCTTTCGTTTTAACGAAATTACCTAAATATTATTATTAAATGAGAACGTTTCTTATCCAATGTAAAGATCTTGTCTTAACGTTTTAGCATCTAATATACGTACGTACCGTCGCGTGTAAAATCTAATACGATTTAAAATTAAATGCATTGTACAATTGAAATTCATTCAAGACGAACATTCTATGTAACTACACACTTAGACAATTTAAATAACGTTACACATTAAAGGGTTGCTACGTAAAATCCCGAACTAAGAGTAAAAATCTTAGAAATGAAACAGGCCAGTAGACGACTTAGAAAATTAGCAGATATGAAAAATGAATTTCGAAAAATGGAAATTAAAACAAAGATTGTCATGGAATAAGCTAACAAAATGAAGGAGATAATAGTAAACGCTTACCACGTATCAATTTGCTTAGCTTAGCGAACATTAAGTGCTTATTCTCTTATTCGTTTTAATCGATAATTTATTTAAATTAATCGCTTCGATTATTTCTAAATAAATGATTTAGACACATTGCAAAAATTAGGCACGCATTTATGCTTCGGTATTATCTATTGACTTGACACACGTGTATTTCCCACGTGAGTCTTCGTTATTTTGAAACACATTGAAACCTCGCTTATCGTCTTGTTATTCCTCTACTTACGTGATTGTCCTGCTAAATAATTATAATTTACTGCAACGTGAAGAAGTTACAAGTTATAAATTACTCAACATATCGGTTTATAAAACGAAATGTTCTTCGTTCAGTGGAGTAATTCAATGATCTCTGGTTTTTATTCATATAAGTCAGGGCTTCTTAAACTTTTGTTATTCACGACCCCATTTATGATTGCGAGTTACCATTACAGTCGTCAAAATTTTGCTACGCGACCCCATTTGGGGTCGCGACCCATAGTTTAAGAAGCCCTGATATAAGTGAAAAGTACCAAAGAACGTAAGTTATTATTAAACTGGTAACTATTATTCGCAGTTTTAATTTTCCTCTTTTCCTTATTGAAATATGCGAGATTTCAATTCCGACGAAAAAGCAGAACTGTAATTACAATAAAAATTTGTCAAATCGACGCAATGCCGTAGATGGAATTTTGTACTTCATATAATTTTTGGAAGCTGTTTTCTATTTAATCAAAATGAAAAGATCTGTCGACGCCAAATTTCTTATTAGTATATCGATATTATTGTTTGTTGAATTATTTTTAATTTCCTGATTAAAAAATATAAAGCTTTGGTCCCAACATATAATTATTTAGCTACTGAATCACGAATCAAAGATCTTAAACACATATAATTAATATCTTGAAATTGTTAAATATCTACACGTACATACACATATAATTCTACTTCTGAAATGTTCAATAATTTTCTTTAACGCACCAGAAGTATTCTTCATTGATCATTAATATTGAGATTATGCGAATTATAACTAAACAATTACGGAAATTATCTTTTCACGAAAGTGTTCAATAATAGCTTTTATTATCTTCCACGAAATTTGCTTCCTTCAATAAAAAGTAATCTTATTTATTGTATACCATGTTTGTTAATCTCTTCGATACTCGGAGCTGGATAAAGGCAATCTCGACGATATAACGTATTTGATTTGTATCTGTTATTTGTTCGTTCATAAAATTTATAAGTCACATTCTTATTGATGCTTAATAAGTTAATAAAAATTATATAAAAATGATGTATAAAATACTAGTCGTTTAAGTTGAGCTTGATATTTGAGAAAAAAGACTTCTGTCCAGCTCCATGTGTGTATCAAAAGCGTATTTTATAAAAATACGATATAATTGAGACAAATAAAAATTGTTGCACGGAATAAGAATTTCCTTCCTAGTAAAGAAATCAATCAGAACAAGAATTTTCATCTTTTTCAAATGCAACGAATAGCAAGACAAAAATAAGATTGTTTTCCAATCTCTTTTTTAAACAATCTCCTTATGCCATATAAGCTTTTAATTCCAAAACGTACAAAAGAGATGCTTGGTCTCGACCATTTGGCAGATAATGGCAGTATGTTTAATTACAATCTCCAATAGTTCGTTTATATTCTTAAGTTAGGATGCAGATCGACATTGATTACTCTGCAGCCGGAATCTAAGTAAAATACGGTCTTGCGACGATTCTAGAATTATTCTCTTAACGAATGCACGACGAACAATATTTAGTTTATAATGCCTCCTATCGGTTGTCGAATCAGTGCGCTGCGGTCTCGCTGGAATTAGAAATTAATTAAAATGTCTGTGTCTACGCGCAGCTGCTGGTTGATTACATACATTTAATGCTTCTTGTGGCAAAGCGAGAAGGTGCACAGTCATTTAATTTACGCTTTCCAAGATTTGGATTCCCAATCCAACGAAAGCAAATACCTAGTTTCCCTTTTTTCTACATCAATTTTAACGTGTTACGTCCAGATGATGGAAAGCGTAGCTTCAAGTTTTTAGAAAATGATACAGCATCGATAGTAATCAAACACAGTTGTTTATTAACAATATTTAACTCATATTAGTGCAGAAGACATATTATTAAAATATAAAACTTCAATATAAAATTGCCTTCGACTACTTCTTCACTACACAACTGTGTAATCATATAATTATATTAAATTTACTGATCGTAATCAATAATTTATATTATTCCAACATCATGTAAACTTTATATGAACAATAGAATACTTCTTTTTATTTTTTACATAAATAGAATAGATCATATTTTGACGGCATTAATTTATTTATCACATATATATGTATTTATATATGTGTGTATGTATAAAAGAAAGTTTAATTGAATAAAAGGCATAATGGTGTAAACATCAAGTCCAAAAACATTAACAAATGTATGTTTAATATGTAAATGGTCAAAATAAATGCAGCAATTTTAGGACTGTTAACTTGACTCTACTTGATGATTTGACCATGATGCCTTTTAAATATTTTTTTATATACGAATATAACGTGTTAATTAAAATTTTCTGTCATTTATATTTCACACATTCTTGTTTGGTATTTTCCTTTCTTAAATATTTTATTTACACATTCGTACAGAATGCGTTAAAAATACCATACAAAAATCTAAACAGTTATAGCGTTAACTTTCAACAGAAATGTGTTTAAACTTAAATTCAATGAAACGAAACTAAAACTATTTAACACTGAAAGCTCAATCATTTTTGTGGTAATTATAATATAGTGTTCGAAACGAAATGAAGGCTGAGTAACGTACATTTCTATTCGCGGTTACATTTTCACAACAAGACTATAAATATCATGAAGAACACATTAATACTCATGTGTCCAATACTGAAGTCTTAACATAAATATTCGTATCATTTTTGGCGTATATAATTCTTAAATCTCAGCGTGCAATTTGTAAACAAAGTGCTTCTAGATTCTTCTTGGTTAGCGTAGAATAAAAATGATCAGTCTTAAAGGAACAGTCATAAAAGTCACGGTACTGCACAAAAATACTTGTTTCTGTTTCATATAAAAATCGAGATTAGCAAAGACTGATTTCATATAAAACGTTGACCGACGAAATATGAAGTTCAAACTGATGTCTGCTTTTTAATACTACTCTTACTATCACCATCATTAGTATTAATATCAATTAATTACGATAATAGTAATACGTAGAAGTAGCGAAAAGCAGTTGATTAGTGACAATGAAGTAATAATACGTGTGGTTATTTCATATAAAAAAATTACCACTAATATCGGGATTAATCAATCAATTCAGTTCATTGTAGAAACAACTTTTTATACGTTTGTTTTGTGCAGTATGATGAACATATATATAATGTGCAATTTGTGCAATACTCTGTTACTCAAAGAAAGACAAAGGAAGAGTATACGCATGAATGTGTAACAGTGAAGGAAAATAAAGAGGAGCATTTTGAAGTCTTAGTGCAGATTTTAGGCATTAAAATTGGAGATATCTGCCTGCTTACACAGTCTCGTACTCGCGGCGAATCGAACGTGCTAGACAGCATGCGAAGATCACTCCCATTAACTGAAAAAGAAAATTTAATTATGATAATTGGCCTTATACTAATTTGCATATAATGGGATCGTAATAAATCGACACGGGAGACAAGATTTACCTGAACAATAGCGATGCCAATGCCTACGCCGCCAAAAATTAAAACGTTGCGCTCGATAGCTTTCTGAAGACTTTTCATGCAACCTTCTGAATGTATGGAAATTGAGTTGACGTCGCATTTACTTCCTTCCGGTACTTCCTTGCAGCAAGAGATCGGGATGTTATTTTCTGCGAACGATCCGGAAGTGGACCAGTCGGACGGACCGTTCATACCGCAACATTCTAACTAAAATTCAAATTAATAATAATTAATACATTGACTCCTGCGTTATTAGATGGGAAATAAGTAGTTAGTAAATGTGCACCACTCTAATGATGTACATACATCGTGTTGCATAATGTCCCAAGATTTACGTATATCGTTCTTGCTAGAGTACTCTAATATAGTAGTGTTCAATCGGTTTTCGACCATCGAATGAACTTCTCCACGCATCATGTAACCGGCGATTCCGGCACCAAGTTCCAGTGCGAAGATACAAAGGAGTAATACGGAAAACTGTCAGAGAAAGATAGATGTGAGCATAAATCGTGCTTATTTTTGAAAATCGTATAAGTGCAGAGTACCGAATAACGTTTATTACCGTTATTATCATGCAGTGATTCTCTTTGACTGCTCCGCAGCAACCAAAGAATGATATAATAAACACGATGGTTCCCACTACTATCATTAATACTGGTGCCGCGAAAAACCATCTGTCCATAAAATTATTATAGTCACTGTAAACCACTAAGATCACAGTGCCAACTGCTATAAACACAATTCCTGTGATCTGAATTCAATATATCTAGAAAACGAGGAGCGAACTGAACAATTGAGTTAATTCGCGAAGGCAGAATTCAAAATTGCCATCCCGGAGTACATAATAATTCACGAAGCTATGGCTATGAACAGTTACGTATACATACGTGACTGAAAGAAAGCATAAATACTCACGCAACATAAGGTGCTATAGTAATTCGTGTAACCCACATACCGAAACAAGAATTATTTAATAGTTCTAGTTCGTCTGTCTTCGTGTAATAACGCAAAAATAAAAGATATATTTTGTTATAATCTCGAACAATGGAAGTTGTCGAAAAATTGATTACAATTCGCGAATATTTTATTGCTAGAAGGCAAGACAGAATACACCTACGTATACGTGATTCCTGCTCCACATCACAAATTTAAAAATGAAAAGTTTTGATTTAGCGATGGTTTAACAAAAAGTTATCACAGAATGGATATATATAGCGTGATAAACATGGTCACATTGTCATCGAGAAGATTTTTAACATTGTAAACGTAGCCGAAAATAACTTTTAAATGATTTAATATGTCCTGTCGTTGAAAAATCGATTGCGAGTACGACGCTTCTTAGTTAAAGATAGGTATTTTGAATGGATCCGTTTAAAATCGAAACCAACAAAATAAACGTATAAACGAAGGGGGTAGGTAACGTTGGCACAGAATAAGCTCGAAGCTTGTAGGAAAGAATAGGTACAAGGTAACGAACGCAACATGGAGTATACTTACCGCAAATATTAGGTTGAAAAGGAACGTCAGGTATTTGATACAAGCCATCCCGCCAGATACCATTTTTGACGCTTAATGTATCAATCACTTCGTGGAGAACAAGAAAGAATAACACGGGGAACCGTGATGTGAGCAAACGGTGTGAAAATCTGTGCGCGTCCTTTCTTAAAAATTCCGTTCAGATTACGGCACAACCTGTGTACACTTCGACAGTTCGCGGAGGAATAGTCATATTTTCATCAGTCTACCCTGGCTGTCTTGGATGCGTGCGCACCTTTGAGGTAATTTACTCACGACCGACTATATTCTTCTTAGAGCCACCGGGCTTCCAATTGTGTTTTAAAATTGCAAATAGTTGTTTAAAAGATGGTTACTTCGCATGGTAAATGAATAGATATTGTACAACTGTAACCAGTAACTGCTAGTTTTCATTCTTACTGTTCATATCATATCGTTTATACTTAAAACAGACATAATTTCGCAGATAAATGTCGCGTTGAATGTTGATAACTTCCATATTGATTACGTTAGATTTGAACTTTTATTTGTTGCATTAAATAGAATTACATAAACTGGTAAGTCTATACAAATATATTACATAATCTGTACATATGGGTGTCCAATGTTTTAAAGAAAATACAATTTTTTATTGTTTTTAGCGCGATATTATAACGTTATAAATAAGTTCTGTATTTCTATACTGTTTGGAAGTTTGGAATTATTAATAGAAAGAAATATTTCACATTTGAATTGCAAATGTCGATACCAACTTCGTATCATGAATGAAAGGAAGCGGTCTTTACCTTATAAGTACATGTAAGTACGTAATATAGCAACACGGAGGAAGAAAAGCTATCGTATTTATTTATATATTCAATTGCAGTGCAATCTTTTTATTTGACATACAGTACACCGATTAACTAAGAATTTTCTAATGAAATTATTTCACTTTCTCTTCCCTATTTTTCAAGGATCTTATATTTTATATCAGCCGCTTGCCGAAGTTAAGAATATTACACGATTCTTCACCTACAATGTTTGGTGTGAATAATGCCCAGTGCAATTTTATTATTGATCCGTTCATCTTTTTATTTCATTGATCATAGAACTTAATTGTTAGTTACAGCACACGCAATCCATTCGATTCCGCTTACTGCTCCTGTTCACGTCGTTAGTAAATAATTAAGCATTCGACGTGCAATCAGGTGCAAGATGCACGTTTGAAGGAATTGAAAGGAATTGCTTGTACAGTCAGCTTCGAAGGTTCTGTAGAGACTAACTTCGCGTACATAGTGATAGAGTATAAAAGCAGGAGCTCTAATCAGCGGCAATCGTTGGTGAGTTGATAGGTCGTGGATGGTTCTTTAAATTACTCAATAGTGATTTACAGTACCTATATGTGTCAGTAAGTCAACTACACCCACGTATGCGGTGTGAAGTAGTCCGCACGAAATCGTTGAGGACGAATGTACACATTCTCTCTTCGAGCACACATTTCTTAGAAAACACCGTATGCTTATCAAACTGATGATTTGATTTCGATCGTGTACTGTTTTAAGCTTCAACTTAAACAATTGTAACAGCATAGCGAATTTACAGAACACTTGTCGGGAATTGCGATATAAAAGATTTAATTATAATATATATATTTATAAAGAATTGCGGTTGGTAACATTTGAAGTTTCGTAACCTTGGTTAACAATTTTCGACTGCGCATGCGTTCACAAGTACACGCAGCCACGCGATAATTGTCTGAAATCTAAAAGTAGTGGATCGTCGCTGCGATGTTCCTGGCCGGTTTGTGCGCCCTTTTTTAACGTTGTAAAAGCTGGAGAAGTACAACGTAGTTACGCATTTCTATTGTTCACGATTACAGAAT
>NW_017139975.1:57601-89392 GCF_001652005.2 Ceratina calcarata | reverse complement strand
AGGAGCTATAGGACTGACATATTGTAACGACACGGCACCTACTCTGCACAAAGCTGGCTGTTACCCTGTGTTTCTTTCTTACGTCAAGTCGCACGCTGTGCAACTTGGCAGTGTTGGCATCGGTATTGCTGTTATTCAGGTAACTAACGCGTTTGTAAATGCGGAATTGAGAAGCAGCACGACATTTTTTTAGAATGTATGTAATAATTTTATTACTTCTTGTTCTAGGCAATCGGAATTTGGTTCTCGATTTATTTAGCACTATCGATAAAGAATAGTTACGAAAGTGTGTAATATCTTTCAAAGATAAATACGATTATAAAAATGTAATATAAAATACGATTATATATTTGCTGTCATAAATCTGCTGATTGCAAAACCATGTATTATAATTATAATTTTTAATACATTTCGAATTTCTTGAAGGAATATTAATTTTCTAAGTCATATATCGTGATATGATATTTAGAATCTCCATTAAGTTGTAAAATATACATTAATTCATATATTGTTGATAAAATTTTGAGATTGTATTTATGAGAAAAAATACATTGTGCACTTTGTAAAATTTGTATAAAATAAAATAGATGAATCTCTTTTGGGAGACTCGATGTTCTTTAATTAAGTTTAATACCAGCGTTGAGAGAGATGATGAGCAAGTAGAATTAAAGTAAATCGAACGCGATGGGAATTTTGAGGAATCGAATCGCGTTTCATCTCAGTGGTAGAAATATTGAAGTTTACCATGGCTTGTAATACTTTTCCGCATATGAATAATGAACGGTGTGCTAAATTACCTACGGGTTGATATGCATGAGTCATGTTCTGTGTTTTTTCACGCATGGTCGTAACGATCGGTCGATGTGCCAGTGCCGACCACATTTTTAGTGGCTCCTCACGCTAGCAATAAGTATTAGGTTGTCCTAAATATCTCTTCTGTTTTATTGACAGCCATTCATTATACAGCATTGCGCGCATCATTGAAATATACGCGATTCATTCTGTTTTACGAGCTCCTTTCGCCGGAGACCTAACGACGAAGCAGTTTGAATAATTGATGCTTTTTCTGAAATAAAACCTTCCCAAAGAATATATGAAACGTGCTAATTCTGCATAAATCAAGAATACAGTCTACTTTAAAAAACAGTGGAAATGTTATTTGTTGATATAGCTAGCGTGTTCGCAGACGCGAGAGCAAACGAAATCCTGGACGATAAGAGATTAAAAATAAAGGAAATGAAAAATGAGTAAGAGGAAAAAGATGGTTGTAGAAACACGCTGGCAAGCAGCGCTACGAATGTTGTCGACGACGACGGTACGCGTACCGCTTTATCAGTAGATAATGTCGTACGTCGAATCGTGTTTAAGGTGTTTCCACGTTCAGTTTCGTAGTGCACCTGCGTGAAAGAGGATTCTCGGACACAAAAATGGCTGCCACACACCTCGACGTCGGTCTCCGTTGCATCAAGTACCTGCTTTTCGCGGTTAACTCCCTCTTTGTGGTCTGTAAACCACCTTCTTTCATCATCTTTTCTCATTCCTCCTTCGATCATCATTATGTCGTACGCTCGTCTTTGGTAGGAACGCGAATTTTCACCTGGTCGATTGACGACCGTCCGTTTCAAATTATTTGAATCACGCGCACAATCTCCTCGTTAGATCGTCGATTGTTAATAACTATTTCTTCGTCATCGTCTCCTCGCCAGTAATCATTATTGCTTCTCGCAGTTTTTTTTATTGCTAATCCTCTTTTTTTCTTTTGGAAATCTTGAGTATGTTATTTGCGACCTTTCATTAAGATCACTTATCAAGCAGTCGAGTATTAGTACCTTATGATTCACGTTTATCTTACCGTTACCGTATCGTAAAAACGTTATTGTTTCCTGTAATGTCGCACGATCATACTTCTTTTTTATTTTTAAAAATATTTCGTCGTACGTTGTTAGATACTTCGGACACGCTATTCGCAGCCTTTCGTGGAGATTATGTCGGCGGTTTTCAATCGAGTAATAGAATATCAATATCTTATGACTCAGTCGTAGTTATGTAAATTATCACGTGTTATCTCTCTAATATTTGTCCTTCCTTCTTCTGTCAATAATTTTCCTTACGAGCTTGAACATGAAACTTCATCCGGTTTTTGGAAATTTGGAAATTATACAATTAATCGGACTATTCTTAACTGATGGGACACGTTATCATTTGCTGCAATTTTAAAATTAATTAACCACTTGCGCAGTTAAACAGTTTGATAAGAATTAGATAAGAAACTCGTAATTTTAATTGTGATTAATACTGAAAAAAGACATTCAGGCATGAATTCAAATACAAATCCGCATTTGAATAAATGGAGAAATAAGTAATGTATTTCGATTCATTATCACAAAGTATGTATCTACTTCTTAAAAACATGTTACAACGTTATTGCGCAATCTATTGTCGAATGCAAATCTATTAAAAGGACGTACAAGAAGAAGCCAATCCCAATTTAAAAATATTGAAGAGAATAGAATATGAAGAATAAAGAGATAAATAAAAATAATTGCGAGCAAAATACCGATTTGAGGAAAATTGGCTATCGTTATTATTCGTCAAACAGACAAGCTATTATTCTATATTGAATAGGTAAATGATAAGCAAGCGTTAATCAAGCCGCGAGCGAAAAATGAGATCGATCAATGTGGACGAGGTTGGCTACGATAACTGTAACGACATCATCGACTTTCTCTCGTATATAGACGAGGAGAAAATGTAACGAGAATAACCATACTCGGCCCTGAGATTCAACAAGTTAGGTCAACCCTCAACGCGGGCATATACTAGATCATAAGTTCTACGGCGTTCTGCGTTGTCCGAACGAGTACGCGGTAGGATCGATATTGGTTGGGCGAGGTCGTCCCCGATGAATTATTAGTTAGGTCCGCGACGTAGCGAGCCATCCCTCAGCCCTCCCCTTTTTGCCACTCTCTCGCCACATTCTATGTACGATGACCATTATTTATAAAAATACCCCGACAAAATGATGATTGCTCGAAGGTTTTCATTTTCTGCGATCACTGTTAAAGTCGAAAGCTGCTGTCTGGCAACCGCACACGGCCTGTCTTATCAGTTCAGATAAACTTATAATCTCGTTCATATTTGATAAGAGAATTCCCGTCTTTTTTTATAGATTGCATTGAAAGTGAAGAGTATTTTTTTGACTGATATGAGTTCGACAACCCTTCGCTGTTAGCCTAGTTTGTTAAACTATATCGTTCGAATATATTTTAGAGATCTAATCATAATATGTAATTCCATATTTGTTATTTGCGTACAGCTAACGGGGATTATGATAATATCTGTTGGCACAACGATCTATGCGGTTTACGAGGATTTCTCTCATTTTTTGGATCCCAGTTACTTTTCCCCGGCGACTATTTTAATTGTCGTTGGTATACTGGTCTTTATAATTGCTTTTCTGGGATGTTGTGGAGCTATTAGAGAAAGTACCTGTATGGTTCTAGTGGTAAGCACTCGTTTTATATGTACACAACTGAACTAATACAGCATAAAAGTGTATTATTTTATTTATAGTTTGCAGTGTCACTGTCGCTTGTTCTCGTGTTAGAATTCGCAGCTGCGATTGCAGCATACGCTCTTAAAGACGGAATAAAGGGTCTCCTTGTTGACAAAATTAACACTACCATGCACCTCTATAAACAGAATGACGAGGCTACAGACGCTATCGATTTTCTACAATCAAGAGTAATATTTATGTTTTACGAGCATTCATTAATTTATACCGACGTCAACTTAAAATCACTCTTTGAATTTTAATCTTACTTTTCGATACTGAAATCAATCGATTATTTTATTAGCTCTACTGCTGTGGATATAATGGCCCTCGCGATTGGGCAGACATCATGCCAACAGAAATGGGTCTACCAGATTCCTGCAAAAATTGTATGAATATTGACATCGTTCATTTCGGTGCTGATACTTTCGAAGATTCCGCATGCGGACACTATGAACACGGTTGTATTAGAAGTCTTTCGATCATCATTAACAGAAGCGCGCTGTATATTGGCACAGGTGCAATCGCGATTGCTCTCATTCAGGTTTGTATTACTCATTTTTATTTCATCGTATAAAGAAAAGTGTCTTGGTACAATTGAAGAAATGTTAGACGTATAAGTGTGAACTTTCTTTTTAATTTCAGTTAACCGGAATAATGTTCGCCTGTATGTTGGGCCGAGCGATCAGAAGACAAAAGACGGAAAGGGAAAGGCGTAAATGGGAGTTGAGACAGAGTTTGGTCGATGGGTATCAACCATTGGGAAAATCCGATCCAGTAACAACGTTCCCAGTTGTATACATGTCCTCTACCGAACCTTTGAAGAATCCTTAAAATTTTTTTCTGTTTCTCGTTCCAACTTTCTAACGATCGTACTTTTATTTATATGTAAATATTAGAGTAACACGATTCCGTTTCTTAAAGCTGTAGAAACATTCAGCTCTTGGGAAAAATATTATTTACTTCACCTGTCTCTTCTCCATTCGAATTTAATACTTTGTCTTTCCGATTTCTTCGAAAATGTTTAGTTAAGACTTAAGAGAGTTAGGAAAAGGATGTCAGTAATCTACGTTAGTAGAAAATCGTGATAACAAGTGATCGTACAGTGGAAAGAGTTTAATATATTTCTACAATCCTATAATGAGATGTGTAATTAAATATTTTGTACAATTTCAACATTATATACATAATTAAAATAAATTAATTCTATATTACAGTTGCATTGCCTCGGAAGATTGAAGCCCTGTTCAAGAGTTCTTTAATCTCTTCGTTACTCCTCGAGTTGCTTAAATACGGTGGTGTTAATTCGCGATATGCCAAACAGATTCGTTTGGACTTTATGTCTTCTCTTAAAACGCTATGTTCCCATTTGTACCTATAAAAATCATTCGGCCCTAATAATTCTGTAAGTAACCGGGTAACTATTTGCAAACAGTAATATTATGTAATATGGACTGACTTGTCTCGTTGCCGTAACGAAGATTTTATAGAAATGTTTTCGCACACTGAGATACGAATAAATATTCATGATTCGAATATAACAAAACTCGTTTACCTTGCAATACCGTAAAGAACCATCAGAGATCCTTCTGGCATTGGCAGCCTTACGACTATGTTTTCGTTCTCTTCGTACTTATTTTCTATATCAAACTTTAATGTTATGGAGTATTCCGGTACGCTTTTCAAATTGTATTTGGTATCTGGTCCGAGGTAGGGGCTCATCGTGAGAACTGAGTTACCTAAGACATTCACGGTAACTATTCTTTCACCCCATATCCAGCAATCGTCGATGTGCGGATCTATCGATGCCCCTCGTGCCGGATCGTATTCTAACGTACATTGTTCTACTGTGCGATAATCTTCGAGTATAGGTAGTTCAGAAAACTTTTGCTGCACAAATTGAGTAGACTTTGGGAAACCGTTGAACGAACCCAGTTGAAACTTTTTCTTTTTGAAATTGCATTTCGGACCGAAATTCTGAATTTGTTAAATTAAATTTCGGAATTATTTTACGTCCTCTTTGCTTTATCAGTACTTTAGAATTCGATTGATTTTGAAATACCTGTTTTCTCCTTCCACTTTGGGAAGTTTCCCAAGGTATTTCTTCAAGTGCACTGACCAATGAGTCAGTCTCACAAGAAGTTAAAAAATCTAGCTATTCACACAGAAATGAAAGTACAATTCAATAATATCTCGTAAATATTGTCTCCATAGAGCCAATCTTCCTTTCTTTTGAAAATTTGATATTTATAAACCATTAGCATATGCTAACTGATGATTGAGAATGGTCTTTAAAGTCATAATGTCTCCGATGGTTTGAAGATGGAAAACTGATATTTTTAAACATAGAAATACCTTTATGTAGACCCCAGGAAATTCTATAGGTGTTCCTTGGTGATCTGGATGAGTCTTATAAAGATCAGCATCCCAACCGGGCCATGCCAAATCGCAATCCGGACAATATACATAACTGGAACATTTCTAAAATGTTTTTGAACTTGTTTAAACGGAATATTTGTTAAATAGAAAAGGGGGTAAACTCTACCCTTCGGAAATTGGCGTATCGATGTAGTTCCAACAAATGCTAAATCTTGATAGTTTTAACTGAATCGATATATATTTTAGACAAACTATTTAATCAAACTTAAACTTGAAATTAAATTTAAGTAACTTAGAATAACAAATAACAATTCAGAAATCTAACCTGAAAGTAATCCGTAAGATTGGGCTTCACAATATTATATTCCCTTTCACAGAGAAGACAGGACCTTATCCCTTTACAACCGCAAGGTCGAATGGTCTCCATTTTTTGTGCACGAATAATTATATTAAATTACATACGCGAATATATAAAAATTTATATTACGTATGAGTTACATACTATTTACGTATCTGACAGAAACGAATGAACTACTTTTAAAAAGGCTACACATACAAAGTAGCACATCCGAGAATGTAAAGAAAGAAATATATAAAAGTGGATGAATTAAAGATTAATCCAAACACCCTTATCTGTCCTCGTTCTAATTTATTTATAAAAATTTTCCTGGTTTGTGGATAACAGCACCATCTACTAATCAGATAACTCCTCGTCCTCATTACACCGCTACTAACTATCCTAAGGCCGATAAACTACTAGCAGCTACTAGCGATTCCAATCATTCAAATTAGTCAAATTTCATCGCTGAGCCTGCCACTCAGACCGTGTCTAATAAAATTGGTACGTTTTCTTTTTGTCTCGTTATTATTCTTATTGTGACTCTCTAAACTCTTCCTCTTCATATGTTCTATATGGTTTAACAATATTCTTTGCGGAGCTTATATGTAAATAAAAACAGGTATAATGGGATATTTTTAATTTAATTTATTAATCTGTACTCCTCTATGTACAAGACTGCACCTGCTAAACAATCCTTCCTATGATACAAGACAGAGATCCATTTACGAATAAAATTGCATCTCGACCATCGCATTTACTTAAGTAATTATATCGCAATCAATTTTTTTAATCACAAATCGATTAAAAAAAAGAGACAAAGGTAAAAACAAAATTTCTGATGACTATGCTAGTTAGACTCATTATCAGCACCACTAATTGCGAAGTCTTTTAAGAAAGACTAACAACAGTAGCACGATTTGTTAATTAGTCTAAAACATAATGAGTTTCCTAAGCTAACGAATTGAAGGAAACCGATAAAAATCAAAAGCACTTTATAAATTCTGTCATTAAAAATTGTGCTCTGACTGCAACTTTTATTCCTTTCGTTTAATATAGTAATCACTGTATTTCCTCCTCTTACGCTTTGACTATCTCATCCTTTATCATTTTTCTGTTACAAATTAATTTACCTTTATCATAGTTTATTATAGTGAAGTCGTTTATGCTTTTTCGTGCAATTTTGAGGTCGCATCTTCTTTTTTTTGTAACTTTTCTCATGCTTTTTATACACTTTGGCGCAAAATGAAGGTACAAATAATATCCGTTCAATTGAAGCTAGTCAAGTTCGTTTTATGGTTGCGTGATTAAAAAAAAGTAAAATCGTCTCGCTTATTTTATAATAGAAAGAAATCGCTCTATTATGAATAAAAATCACACTGCGTAACGTAGCATCTCATACAACACGATTGCAACATCCTAAGTCATCATTAAATATTACCTACCATTATCATAATATTCTCTATACAATGCAAATTAATTCACATGAAGCACCTTTCTAATCCCCCCCATTTGGTTTTACATATTTATATAAATTATAAAGATTTCAAGTTAATCGTTTGCACATGCCAAAAAATTGATTTCTTTTCGCTTAAAATGAGCATGGAAAATAATCATTTACAAATTTATTTCGTCTCTCAACTATGTAACTCTACTAAATGTTTTCGTTTTTCGTTTTTTTGCGCATCGATTACTTATGTACAATAAATCATTTAAAAAATAATTTAATCAATGATATAGCTGCTTATACGAAATAGTCGGTTTGTAAAATAAAAATACGGAATTCGCTCGTTCGTTTCGTAAGTAAAGAACGTCGGAACGTTGAGAAAATAATCATTTGATATATTGTTCGTAAATATTTACATCGCTGATTGTAATACTGCAAATTTTTGCATGAAATAATATTTGGAATCTATGGAAAAATTGAAATGTTTAATAACACACGAAACTTAAAAGGACAGTTAAACTTAGGAATGTTAAGTTAATAATATAATTAATCATCAGACTTTCCTGTTTCACATATGCCATTACCAATATTACCATCGGTAGTGCATAATAAAAGCTCATTCCATTTATTTACAATTTTTATACGAGTATATATAGTTACTCTATGTAATAAATTCGCAGACTTAATTTCTTCCATTTTAAATATTGTCAACCTTTCTTCAACTTTCCTTGTAATTCTTCCTTGTATACAAGATAGGTATGATAGAAAAAAGAATCTTTAACTTTTATATCAGCATTTCTGTATAAAATACAACAAACTAAACTGTTTATTTTATCATCGCTCCGACGAACTTTCATTACTCGTTAAAAACTCGCGTGAATTCTCTTCCGTAATTGCAGCATAATAAATGTCACTTTTTGACGAAGTCAAAAGCTTGTTCAATTATTGTTTTCCTTTTTGTACTATTTCGTTTCGGAGCCTTCGGTTTTTCGAAACCTTAACTGGTATCGTCACTTCCGTGAAGTGAACATTTCTGTATATTATGCTTGATTATGTTTATCGTACGAAGACACGTCCTGATTAAATTCTTTTTACGGATGCGAATTGAATGTAAAATATATTTGTATTATAAACGTCTAGAATAATTTCAAGAACCAATCGTTCCAAAAATGACATTTATCATGCGATAATCTAATACTTAACGCTGAACAAACAATGGTCTCAAAGTAATCCACCCTTCCGTCCAAACAGAAGCGAGCTAATAGTTCCCAAAGCGGATTGCGCAGGAGATTCTTTCGAGACTGTAACAGGGATCGCAGGTGTAACCTGTCCAAGGTCTGGTCTCGTCGTCCTAGCACCGGTTCTTCTCTGTCTTTGACTGGATTCTCTATTCGGCATAGATTCGTCTTGTGTCATCTCATTCCGTTCAATCGACGAGGAATCACTGATTGTGGAAGAAGAAGGTGAAAGTTTCTCCTGACTTCCACTCGAAGACATGGAGCTCTTCAGGAAAGTTAATTGAGCCATTGGACTTTCGGTGGCACGCCTTGTGTACAAAGAACCTTGCAGTGCTAACGGAGAGATAGAGGAACCGACCGTCGACGCCATTATAGTATCGATGCCTATTCTCTCAAGTTTTTCTACTAAACGAATACTAGTGAGAGCCTTCTTATCCGATCTCGACAGTACGGTTCGTTTCCTTTTTACCTGTTTAATAATAAGTGTCAACAACTGAAAACGATGCTATCAAACTATATTAACGTTATCGTAGAAAATATTAAAATACCTCTGTCTCTCCGCCAAATGTTCTCTTCAACAACTCAGCTCCTGTGGACAGTATTCCTAAAGAAATTCCACTCTCGGGACTCGGTGAACTAGATCGACTTTCTGGAGGACTAGTATCAGGACTATTACAAGGAGTCGCAGTAGGCGTGAAATTCTTCTTTTCACTGGGTGTTGATACAGGTGGAGGAGTCACAGCTTTGATACCTATTTTAATGATCAAAATATTGTAGAAAATTATTTCCAGTCAGTATCGGATAATTACTGATTCGATCAGACAGATACCTCTTTCGTTCAACATCTTTGCGAGTCCCAGGGTAGTTGAGAACGTTGAGGTCGAATTCCTTCTGCTTAACGTTCTCGGAGTACTCATGCCAGAGTTCATGCCAGAATTTAGAGCACTACTAGGTGCTGTTGCGACTCTACTACCCACTATACTCGGCGTTACACTCGTATGATCGTCGGGGTGCAGAACGGTACTGTTGGTGAACGTATATACGGAATCTGTTTCTTGAAACATTTTACCAGGGTTGGTATATTCTTCGTCTTCCTCGAGATCGCTCAACGTGAAAGTGACTAGGCCTAAATCCTCCAAACCACGACCGCCTCGAGTTTTCACACCTGGCCGTTCTTCTAAAAGACCACCTATAAAAACGATACAAATATTTTTGTTCAAACCTTTTTCTTCCGGCTTTGCAATAGTTTGTTTTGACATTGAAAAGCTACGTTTAATATGAAATAATCCTTGAAATAATTACCTAGAGTGGGCGTCGCCAATTGTGTCCAATGATGCAAAGTTTGCGAACCTTCAATAGGCTTCACTATTTGCAGCTTCTCGGGAATTCTCCAAGCGTTCGAGCTATAACCGCTTAAGTTTCCACTACTGCCAGTTGACATAATACTGTCCGGTGTTCTACAACCAAGAGGTACGAAGGTGGAAGGTGAACGAGTTCCGCCATCGTAGTCGTAACTGTATCCTGTTCCTGTGCTGAGGCAAGCGCGCCTCGTAAGAACTTCCGCAGGTGTTAATCTGCGAAGTGCTGCCTCTAAATCAGCTGCACCAGGAGCGCCCGGTACTCCGGTTTGCTGTGGACCCCTAGATATTCCATCGAAATTAAAACTAACTCGTCCATTTGAATATGTTGATTAAAATGTTTAACAAATCTGTACTTACGGATACTCTTCCGAATCTGTAAGAAGCGAGCTTTCCGAATCGCTGCGTCCAGTTGACTCCAAGCTAGGGAATATCGATGTTAGTGCTCGAGTTTGTTTACTACTCATACGTGGCCCGGTGGAACTACTGGACAGAGTCGATGTGGTCATTGAACCTATCCTTGGAAACTGATTCGTGTCGACTGGATACGGTTTACCTCTCGAAGCGCTTCTCACAGTTTCGAAAACCTTTTTATACGTCGGTCTGTGAAACATCAATGGTATAAAAGTAGAATCAGCGACTTCAAAATCAATGTTGAGGTTAGTGAATTACATACATCCTATCCGCGCTGATACCAGAGTCTAAACTGAGTTCGGAATAAAGAGATGATTCTAGTTCTGAGGCTATCGAATCTGGCTGTGGAACAGCACCTATTGAAGGAAATAGAGATCCTCCCCTAACGGTCGGCATTCCCTTTTTCCTTTGCTTCCGTAATTGTTCCTGAGTTTCCGCCAAGAGATTCACCACCTTTCACAATACAAAAAAAATCGTTCATTCGATACATCTTAAGAATTAATTCATCTAAAATCCAAGTAAAATTAACTGCACAAACCTCCGCGTATCTATCCTTAAATTCTGCCAATTCGCTAGCGAGAGTGTTCTGATTATCCCTGGTGATAAGCAGCGTAGCTCCCACCTCGTCGTGCTCGACCATTAACTGTGCTAATCTCAATTCCGTTTCATCTAATTTCGCTGTCAAACTAACAATCTGTTCATGTTGCAGGCGATTTTCATCCTTCTGCCTGTCGAGCTCTTCCGATATTCCGTCTACCTCCATGTTTGCACTTGCTACACAGAAAAATATTTGCCTGTTAGTTAAGCTTTCAGAATTTAATTATACCGTTTTACTAACCGAGTTGAGCAGCAATATCTTCGACGAGTCTCGCTTCTTGTTCCTCTGAAGTATCAGCCTCGTGCATCAGCTTCGAGAATTCGGTCCTTAATTGTTTGTTCTCATCTTCGAGAGAGCTAATTTTTTTCTGTAGTATATCGAGGTTGATACCCCGAATTCCGGTGGGCGTGCCGGCTTCTGAACTCGACTCTTCGGCATCATTTGTTAGTATCTGAATTAGTTCTGTCTTCTTAGCGACTTCGTGCGTGAGTTGAGTGATTCTTTCGTTGGCTTCTTTCAAATCGGACTCTAAACTGGTAACTGTGGCTTCAAGTTTTTGATTGTGCGATAAAAGTTCTTTACCGATACGCGCGGTCAGTTCCAAATCCTTTTCTTTCTGCAAATCGATATATGATTCCTTCAGATACTTCAAAGAGAACAATAAGTGTCAAGTTACAATTAGTTTTTTTATATCAATCAAATTTACCTCCTCCAGAAGCCTTGTAACTGCTTCTATGTCATTATAAGTCTTGGTCATTTGGCTCACCCGGTTGCTACACAGAACTGAAACAAAAAACAATAATTTGTACAGCAGTGTGTGATGTAAAATACCTTTAGCCTTTTGTAATAAAGAAGCCGTGATTCAATCACGAAACGGAATACTTCTACAAGCAATATGAACGATAAGACAAAAGAATAGTGAAATTAACACGGGAATGCGTACAAGAATTCGAAGTAAAAATCAAAGCCCGCCGAATAAATTGGCACTCATTCTTAAATTACATTCAATGCTATTATCAGTACATGCTATTAACTTTTGAAACATAAGTCGTATTTATATTAGTTCACATACATATGTGTTGAACTGATTTAAGTAAGAGCAACTGAATTTATATAATAATAACTATTCAGATAATTATATTCAAAAGAACAGAGAAGCTGAAATAATAAAACTGTTGTCCGTTAGATATATTTACAGTATGTCAAAATAGATTAAATTCCGGAACAATCATACAGACTGTTGTTCACAAAAGTATGCATCCGTTAATAAGAATGCTAATCGGAAATATATCTGAACATAAAACAGACGAGAAATCAAATTTCTTTACATTGATTAAAATATATAAATCACGAAAATATTTGAAGAATATGTGCAAGAATGAACTCCGCACATGCATGTCACTCACGATGCATACTAAATCGTTGCTTAAGGATGTATTGGCTATACAGTCAATCCCAAAAGTTTATCCACTTTAGAAACGCATTTTTTAAAAAGAAATCAGGCGTCGGAAGAACATCGCTAATAATAAACAACAACAAAAAAATTTTTATTTTTCCGAGATTTTTCCAAGGGGTACCCCTTCAGATTTTGCGAAATTTTCGTTTTTTGCCAATAACTCCAAAACGGATGGATCTACAGGAAAATTGCATCAGATCTTTTTTGTAGACGACGATGAGATCTACAATTTCCATATAAAATTTTGTCGCTAGCGCCAATAGTTCACGAGTAATTTGCAAAAAACTGTTTTTTTGTTTTTCGTCAATAACTCGTTAACTATCGATGCTAGCGAAAACTTTTTATACAGAAATTGTAGATCTCGTCGTCCTCTACAAGAAAGGTTCTATGCAATTTTCTCGTAGGTCCAACGGTTTAGAAGTTATTGACGAAAAACGAAATTTTTTGCCAAAAGTTCGCCATTTCGACGGTGGGATGGTCGGATTTTGTCAACATCCATAAAATGCAAAATAATCATATGTAACTCGTTAAATATCGAAGTTAGAAGAAAAATTCAGAGAATCTTTCTTGTTGAGGACATCAGGGCTTATAATTTCTGTATAAAAAGCTTTTCACCAGCGTCAATAATTAACTGAATATTTCCTTTTATACTTTTTAGCACGTAGCTATTTATTATTAGCATTGTTCTTCCGACGTCTGATTTCTTTTTAATTAAAGGAAATGCGTTTTCTAAAGTACAGAAACTTTTGGGATTGGGAATATAGCCAATACATCCTTAAATGTCACGTGTATCGTCTGCGATTACAGCATGAGTTTTTTTGTTAGAATATACCTCGTAATTAGTATTATGGCTTCTAAGAATGAATGATAATTTTAAGATGTCGTCTCGTAAGTTAAAAGGTGTATACAGCTGATTTTTTTGTAATAAGTAATTTTTGGAATACGCTAACTATGCTGTTGACAATAAAATTAGATCAATTCGCGTTCGGTTCATACAAAGATATCAGAGTAAACACGGCTATTGTAAATTAATAATTGGGTTCGTAGCAATAGCGAAATTGTACAAAGCGGATGGAAAACTTAAGAATCTGTTTAACTTACGTGAGATAAGATTCCTCTTGAACATTCTTACATTTATAAATAGAATAGATGATATATTGTATAAACATACATGTACACATAAAAGAGATCAGTATACAAGATTCCTAAACAACAATGTATTTTAGGAAGGATTATAAAATATTACTTTTAAAAGTAACAAAGATTAGTTATATTAGTTAGAAAATGAAGTTCTTACATCCTGTTGGGTCGCATACTTTTGTGAACAACTATAGCTTTTATATGCATTAACACACAGAACTACAAAGCACAATTTGTAAATACCTATAGTATAGTTCCTACGTTGTAACAAAACACAATAGTTTTCATTTCAAAAATAAATGTCTCATATTAGAATATAACATAGACAGTGCGATACATTTGGTCACCAGGACCCGCTACTTCTGAAACGCAGGTTCAGAGTTTCTAGAATCTATTAATATAGAAAAGACTTGGAAATACTTGATCATGAAGAACTGGAGTCTTCTTCTTTATTGTTCCTTTATTTTACATTCCAATAACAATTAAATATAAAGGATTATTATTTACATCGTATATACATGTAAATTCTATTTAATTACAAACATGAAAAATGTGAAGAATGGGTTGAAATAATTTGATCATGACAGACAAAATATTATATTGTTTCATTTATACTGTCAGTAGACAACACTGGATTTGTCTGTTATTATATACTTTTATGTGACCGATACCATGCATGTTGATAATACGAGGTACTCGAGAAGGTATAAAGTGTCAGAGACGGTAAGTATTACATTTCTCTTGAAAGTCCTTCTTAACTAGAGATAGGTATAATTATTTGAGAGAATGTTCACGTACAACCTTATAATATAAATATCGACACTAAATGAAACTCTCGAACAAATGCTAATAAATGGTACAACGTTGATTGCAAATTGTATACAATTGTTACATACCCCTTACAGTAATTTACAAAATATTATACAATCTTATGCACCACTCGTTTCTGTCTGACTCTATCAAATTCAAGAAACAGGTGCGTTCACTTCTGCATTTTGATCAATTTTTTGTGCTTGAGATTAAAAATAAAGCGGTGATTCTCGACCAACGTTACTAGGCTACAATTAAAAAAGCGTGCGTTAACCAACGTTGCCTGTGATTTAAAAATGTACAAAACGAACAACAAAATGCCATATAATAAGAACTGGGATTACATTATAATAAAAAATAAAGATTAAAATTTTATTAGCATTGCAACATAAAACTTTTTTATATCGTCCTGGTTTTGCTTCAAACATTCAGTCATCGTACCTAACGGGAAAAATTTTTTCGCTCCTCCACATTACTTCAAGTGACAAAAAGGATTGCAAGTACCGTTAGAATGTTGTGTAATGTATATTTAATCGTACGAAATAGTCAAGAGATTTTCGAATAAGAGGTTATGGAGTGACAAGAGTCTCGGAACGGTATCTAAAATTAGAAGAGAGGCTTTGAATGTTTTCAGTATCACGTACGTGTGGTAAAACGGCCTGAATATGTGGTCTTTCACCCTTTCATCGTGGGGCGTAAGCGCACAAGGTCAGGACCGTGCGGTAAAAGAAGAAATTGAACCGCGGGCACGGCACGCAAATAAGTTTCGGTGTTTCTGAGAATAGGCCGAGGTGACGTATGTTTTTGCAAATTCTACAGTCAATACGAGAGGCGCACTTTAAATAGCCTCTAATATATTCATCGAAATACTACGTGTAGGAATCTTACAACGCGATTCTTGACGAAGTCGACACATTGTCATACTCGATATAGCAGTTTCCTTCGACCAGACCGATTTGTTAGACCGATTCAAAAGCTCGGGTAGAACGGAATAAAAGGAAACAAAAGAAGCTGAAAGCCATTTTAATCGGCGACAATTAGAATATTACTGACAGGAAATGCAGGTACAAGATGGCTCCGTCGGAGAGGAGGCCAACAGAAAAATCGGTGTATGTAATCCAGTGCAACCGGTGCATCCCCAGCAATGTGCAGGTACCCGAGAAGAGCTGGGACAATTCTCATTCGAGAAACCACCACCGTTTTCCGTATCCCCGTTTGGAGGTCTGATGTCTTCATCGTATTCATAAGGATCATCCTCTTGGGGATCCTGTTGCTCCTGGTCGGAAGATTCTCCCGGTTCCAGGAGCGCGGTGTTCGTGACGGATCTTTCTTCCTCCGCCAGGATCGGCCAGGAACCCAGGGAGGATCGGGAGCAATGGCTGATTCGTTAGCTGTATTTATTAATTACTGCTAATTCTCTCCAGGACCTTCTTTTCTAATCTAACTTCCTACCTCATTAATTATGTACTTCGTTTCCACAACAATCAACTTATAATAAAATTATAATCGACGTTCTGCTATAATTTTTAAAATGTAACATAATCAGATTTTACGAAGGTCCTGGAAATTTAATGTAAAATATACTCGGAAGAAAAATGTTATAAAAGATATCAATAGGTAGTAATAATTTAATTACTTCAAAAGACATTGTGAGAATTAACAATCAGAACGACGAGTGCACGTGGTATAAAATTAGTACATCCATCGGATAAAACTACAATCAAAATTAAGACTGCAAAACGAATCTGATGTAACGCCTTAGGGAGTCGCAGGTGATTATTGATTTTTCCGCGGGCTCGAGCTTGCATAAGAACGTGCATCGGTGCGATAAACTGAGTGTATGTCGCTCTCATCTTTTATTTATAGGAACAAAGATGCAAGTACAGGACAGACTACTCCACTTGAGTGACTAATTTCACGCATTATCAATACGCTGACGTTTCGTGACATCAATCCTGGAATTTACGTGTTTCTTCTCGACGCTTAGACAACCGTGAAATAAAATACGTACGGTATAAACAGTATAGTTAAAATTTATAGCGTATTATGCAATACGTAGAATCTAACGTTTCCTATTGGATGACTATGAATTTTTGTCAAATAATGAGACAAAACGACGATGTACTTTTGCGGTAGGAAATAACCACGTGGTGGCGTGGCTAATCTTCTACGTTGCATAAGGTACATACGGAGAGAGCTGACCTCCAAATAATTCCTTATTGTTTGTCACGAATTGTTAAACATTAGCTATTCCGAACGTAACGGGAAGTCTGTGAACTACGTATTCAATTGAAACACTTGTCCTTAGAAATTTATATCCACTTTTATACGATACCCAATGACGACCAGTAATGAACGTTTTTTCTTAATTTTTTTGTAAGGAATTTGATACAAGAGGCTAAGAAGTTAACATTCATTACTTATTTCATGATTTTAATACGTATTACGTGTATATGAATCTTTTGATTAGACTAAATTTAATAATCGAGTATTGAGCGGCGTATGAATAAACGATGGGTACTCATTAGCAAGGAAAAGAATAATAAAAATAAACAAAGGGGTTAGAGCTTGAAGCTTTTAAAAATGGCGTCTCGTTGCGAAGGTTACGCAGCGTCATGGGCTAAAGAGATAGAGAATTACTCATCATCTATAACACGAGAAATAAAAGTCCATCGCACGATGTATCGACTTATTGAAATTTGAAAAAATCTCGTCTGCCACGTATCCAAACAGGAAGATTCGTAATCATCGTCCAAGTATATTTTACGATGAGATAAAGATAACAGAGGAGAATAATAGTCGAATGTAACAAATGAATATGAAATTTGAGAAACTATCTAGCGACTCGAATTTATTTTAAATTAAATACTTACCATTCAACACTTCAATTCTTCGCCTCTGACGTCAGAGGATGCACCGAGCACATTTCACTAATTGCTTTTAAGTTTATTCGAGCTTAATAGTCGATTATACATGTAAACACAAGTTCACGCACAAACTAATTGGCCGCATTTCAAGTAAAAGGAACGTCGTTTTCACTTGGAGAACATGAAGAATGCATCTAACGAAACAAACGACTGAATTATTGCGGCGCCATGTCGCATTAGCTGTCAGAGCAAGCTGCGCGCGCAAAGATGCGTACTGCAGAGAGAGGGAGATTTAAATGTAGTAAATTCATACCGAAGGAAACCTGACTGTCCATGCATACTTAATAAACATTTCTCATGAACTGCATTTCATTTTACGAGAAAGAAAGACAAAGAAATATATTGTTAGTTTAATAAACTAATTTCCTTAACGAAGGAGTCTTGTCATCGAATACTCTTCAATTACTTTTATCCTCGTTACTTTGAAGATTTAATTAAACATCTGAATCGCCTCATTAAGAAGTCGACATCATTTGTTAGTGACACAGTTTTTCGTTGCAAAACTCATACTTTCAACGAATGGATCAACGAATTCCAAGCGCAGAAAAGAAATTAATTTAATATGACGGAAATTGGAATCGTATTTCCTTGCTCCGTACATTCAGTAAACGTAAAACGAACTCATACTACTACTTATAAAAAATTCGGATGATCATAAGATTGTTAATTGTAATAATGCACAGTGGAACAACAAATGATTTGTTTACACAATTAGCTTGACCTATTGAACTACGTATATATAAAGAGTATTACAAAAATTTACATTGTACGGTCATTATGAAATATGTAGCAAAAGGTCACGATTCAAAGGTTATTTTCCATGCATTCTTCTCTTGTTCCCATCACCTTTGAAGGATACCTTTAGATTCAGGATACCTTTATAGCCGAGTTATTTATAGTTATGGATTCTGTTTCGTGAGTGAGTGTAAGATGAAATCGATAACATAAATCATTCATATCCTACCTCGGTTAAGAAGCATCGTTCTAATAACCCTGATATAAATCTTTCCATATTTCGTCCTAGCAACGTGAAACAAAAAATCCGAGACGACTCCATCCCCTTCGTGAATATCAGTTTCGGCTAAAACTTCCTTCAATGCTTCGACCCTTTCCTCGGGTGTACTTTCATCGTAACACGACGATTTGTTTCTCAAACATTCTACGATACTGACATCGTTCCAAAGTTCAGGTGCATCAGTATCAGGCTTACTCGAGGATTGGACGTTCAGCAAACCGGAAGTATCTAAACCTGCGTACGAGACGTCCAAAGCCAGAGTCATAAATGTAGGCGTTCGCGGGGAACATTTCACAAACTTCGATGAACAATTGTTCTGATATTCCATGTTCCATGATGTTTCTAAATCACTCGATTCTGCGGGACTCCCTACGTAGAAATGTTTCTTCGAAATCTCTGACTCATCGTCATCCATTTTCTGCGAGCTACTCGCACTTTCTTCCGGTTGCCGTTTTTCATTCATTTTCATAGCTTTTCCTAAATCCCAGATAGCCGACAAATTTCGTTGTTCCGCAAGATTTTCGTCCCTCTTCCACATGGAGCTTCCTTGTTCGGCTCCAAGTCCCGAAAGACTTTCGCCGCGTCCCGGAACAGAATTATCCTGAGAATCCTCAATTGTTTGCAAACACGGATCACGCTGGGAACCTTCCACCGTACCCTGGGAATAGTTTCCTGGCTCAACGGTACTTCTTTGGAAACAGTTTCCCGGCCAGTGTTTAATCGTCTTCCAATTGAAGACATTTTGAGGCCTGTCAGTCGTTTTCGAAGAATGACCTTCGTCCGTTTCGTCTCGACACTCTGTTCTTCCGCATGGGCTTTGCTTCAACTTCGCGTTTGATTTCCAGGACAATTCCGGATCGTGCTCGTTGCTCATGTCCCCATAATCAACTCTCGATCTCAGAATGATCGAGATTTACACACCTCTGTTCATAAACGTTGTTGAAATTCTTTTACACCATCAATTTTCCGTCCTTCATTCTTCGTTAAATAATTCTGACGTTCTTCACGTGCACATTATAGTTCTAATCTGTTTAAGGTATGACATTACGAAAGATGATTATAGGTAACGCACGCCAATTGATTAAATCGCAAATTAATGACGCAACGATTATTTCCAAAGTGCTACTGAAGCTACCTATTTAAGAGTATCTGGGACTTAAAGTTTCTCAAAGCTTATTTATTAATTAGAGGATAAAATGCAGGTGTCTCTTACCGAGAAATATGATAGTAATTGAAAATATATCAATAAGAAAAGAATGCGCAATAACATTGATAAGGAAACCATTGTTGACGATTTCCAATACATCCGATCCATCAATAGAAAGCGTCATGATGAATCAAACAAAATTATCTTTTTATCAATATATCAGATTTCTTTAATACATAAGTAAAAATTAAACAAAACGTCAGCAAATAAATAAATAAATCAGTTACAACCAAGATTGACATTGTTACGATAAATAAAAATTGTTATAACAGAAACAATTTCAAGGATCTCCTTTCCATTAAATGGATCTACATATGCCACAAACTATATGCTATGAGTTTCATTTGTAGATAACACTAAACCAGTTCGTCGATTCATAAGCATAATATACCAAATGTCAATCAATAAGTAAAAGAAAGATTTCGCATGTTAAGATCCTTTTTTTGATAACATCAACTGCGATTATTAAAACGCGAATGCTTGAGAGATGTTAGAATGGTTTTTAATTCTTCCACAAGTTCACAATGGACGAACGAATAAAAATCGGTTGCATATGAGACTGAATTTCCGTGATCGCTGAATAATTACGTCGATTAATTAAATTAGTGGTAATAAATTGGTGTGAGAGCAGAATTTCGAAAACAATAAATCGTCCCATTATCGCATTTTCTTCTGGAGAATCGTCAACTATTATTTCTGTGGGAAAACATTGAACTATGCAAGAAGAGCTGTGTATATAGATTTTTTTTCACAGAAAGGAAGTATAATTGGTTATTTAACGATTATTGCGTAATTCTTTAAGGAAACTGAATACAGGACTTGAGAAACTTTTTCCTGTTAAATCGCGTATCCAACCGTAAATCGACTGATTACTTTCCTTCACACGTTATCTCACCTCTTTATTAACATCGAATAGATAATAAACATGTTTTAAGATTATCAGAAAATGCTCGCTGTACCGTTATGATTTTACGATACATAGCTTTGTAAAAAAATGTATTTCAATGCATAAAATAATCGGAGCGAATGAACAGCGATTAATGCGAGTCGGAAAAGGCGTTGTACTCATACTCTCGGATCACGAAAACGACCTCGATACTCGCGAACTACATCCGAACAAATTGTTCAATCATTAACCCGATACGGTAAACAGGCAAATTATCGTCATAACAACAGGAAAATAAAAAAGTACAATTAATGCGTGTAATACTTTTACACCTAACACAAAACCATTCAGCAGTTACTCTAGAAATCCATCGACGTCTATACTCATAAGAATTCTGACTCTGTTGATTGATTGCATTTGCTATCTTATCAAGCTATTATTCATATTTGTAGAAAACTTCGTGACTCAAGCAATTTTTGGAAATTCGGAATAGATAAAATCTCTGAAATCTGTTATTATACTATAATTAGTTGTTTATAGAGATAAAGTTATGTAACAGGAATAATTCAAAATTCTTGCAAACCTTCCATGTACGTATATATGAAGCACCTAATTCCGAACATTATATGCTGTTATTGCATAATAAAAATTTAATATACGAATGATCTGAGAAACATATGCATCCATTACTATGAAAGAAGACTCTTATCTAGTTTACTTTTGTGATACGAGAACTAATGATGTTAAGTATACTATCTACAGATGTATCCCTTCTTATGTGAAAAAATTAGAGATATACTTATCCCATCACTATAAACCTAACCTAACCTTGCCGCAATACACACCTCTTTAAAATATTCATATTTTCATAGATATTTTTACGTTGCGTATAATGGAACTTTGGGAATAATATTTGTTTAGTATGACTCATGAAATTTTTGCCAGTCAATACTGAAAAGATTTAAAATAATTTAATACAATAACAGGACGGAAAAGTCATTTTTAAGTTACTCTAACCTAGTGCTCCGAGATTATATCAATCGATAGGAAATTAAATATTTCTGTAACAATCTGAGATGTATTTGAGAAATGTATTTCGTGTGAGTTTATCTGACGTTCAAGATACCGTGCGCTACTAACATTATACGAGGGTTTTTTCACGATAAACATGTTTACTGCGCAGAGAAGTGTACCGCAGAAGGGTGTGTACAATTAACAAAAATCTCATTTCTCTCGTTAACATTTTCCACGTTACTCGCGGAACTACACAGCCCGCTCTTTAATTTATAAGAGAATGTGAAGGAAAATTTTCGAAGTTCTTGCTTTCTAATTTTCGAAATACTGAATTTCCGTTGCGGCATTAATTTGTGAGAGGCGTTCTCGAGTTTCTAACGCGACCGAACGAGAAATCAATCTGAAATATTTGGCTGCGGCGAGTGAAGACTTTACTGCATTGGTAATACGTCATAAACAAGAACATGTTAAAGATGAAAGTCCATTCAGAGACGAATATTCACTTGCAATTTTCAGTTGACCGCATTCCGTCCACAGAAGGGTGCTTTTCTTTCACAAACAATAGATGAAAACTGCACGTCAGTCCGTTTATAAGGAGATTAGGCAAGTTTTTTCTTCTCTACACATACGACAAAACAATTGAGACGCGAAACGTCCTTCCAACGTGGAGGACGAGCGGCGACTAAAGTACACTATGAAAGCCTCATCGTCAGTAGCACCGGCGGGTCAAGCGTTCTGATTGGTTGAGGACATTTTCGAGCGGCTGTTACAATTAGACGCTTCAACGAGAAAACGCCTAATTGCATGTGACTCGTTATCAATGAAGCGTAAAACGTTATTTTAAGTAATAAAAAAACAAACGCAAAAAGTATTTTAGGCTATTCGGTATAAGGTGACCGGAATTATAAACACGATCTTCCTACTCTTCAAGATTCAAGAGAATCAATACTCTCAATATTTTCGGAGCAAAGTTTCATGATTTTCTTTGTGGTATAATTGTTATCGTTGCGTTTAAAATGTGTAGCTGTTATCGTGTACTCAGCGGTATCTCGTGGTACATAAACGAATGTCTTGAAACATTTTACAGTAAAACATAGCACTTAAATATTTTTTCACAAATAAACGCTAATAACTATTTTCACAAAATTGTCGAAAAGCAATTAGGACATACAAATTCACAAATATCTTCTAAATAATATAGTTTTCTAGTATCGATGGGCAAGGCAAAATGTTAAATTATTTGTGACTAATCTACACGAACCATAAAATTAACTTGCAATTAGTTTATACTGTTTCTCAAAAGCAACATGAATACCTCTATTTGAATAAATTAAATACGAAAATAACGAAACGCAATGACCAATACTCTAGTTAACAAATGAATGAGAAACAACGTTCTAGGAATATTATCGCAAATTGACGATAACAAATGTGCGATAAATGTAAAATTTTATCGTCAAAGTTAGCTTATCGGCAAGAAATAGAATGGGCAAGTTGTACATGTCGTTTATGAGGATGATAAGCAATTTGGCATTCTTTGTGCAGGCTTTTAAGATGAAATAAGCGTTTAGAAGTTAAGAGCTATTAATAATCCGCGATTACATGATTGTAAATTTTCGTCAACGTTCCAAAACGCTTTGAAAAATAATCCACAAAATATTCTTACAATTCTTGTTAAATTTAATAGAATACGTAGACTTATGCCATAGTAAGATCGATTTAAATTTCATATGAGAAGTCATCTAATATCATAAGATGTTCAGTTTTGGGTTCAACATAGACAAACAAGCAAAAACGAAGTCATAAAATAAACAATTACTTACTGAAATAGTTGAGGGTCTCCCGGATTTGGTCCGGTGACAATTTTAAATCAGTGTCCAACGATTTAAGTGCTGGCGACGGAATAAACCAATCAGCGTTTTCGTATCCTGTGAACAAAAAATTGATTCTATACTATTTAGTTGAAGTACTTGAAATAATGAAGAACAGACAGGAATTATAAAAAAGAATTTATACCGATGAAACCACGTTACGTGCCACGAAAATGATTTGTAATCTATAATTAATTCATTTGTATTTACCTTGAAACTGAGTAAGTGTATCGGCTCGCAGGCGGTACCTAGGTATTTGTTCCTCTAACAAACTGATGATTTCGACTTCTGGTAATTCACCTCCGCTGCAGACCTCTGTAATAGAATTCAGTTTTTTGTTTACAATGAGTTTGCACTACCTCGCTCATTTTTTTTTGCGCTTTCAGGCTATACGTTTTTCTTATATGCGTTCTGTAATAATTTCACTTTCGGCATTGCATACGAAGGTGCACTTGAAGGTTGTTGGAAGGTCTATATAAGTTTGATAGCCTTATAGTTCGTATAAAATGGCTCTTATTAAATTTTCTCTTGAAGAGCGATTATGACGATGAAGCTGGAAAGTGACTATTTTCTATGCGATTAGATTGATTTCTAATATTGCAGCTATCGAACCGTGATGCATGCTTACAAAAACAAGGTCTAATTTATATTGATATGATATTATTCGAAAAAGTAGTGGTCTCCAATTTTTCGTATTACGAGTTACTCATCTGGAATTATTATTTAACTGCTCGATAAAGAAAAAACAATCTCAACGAATCGTTCGTTTATTTATAAATCCGTTTCAGGTATTCAATGACATTTAAATGAATCGAGTTACGACGTAACAAAAGAAGTTTCATTGTCTACGAAGGAACCGGCATTATGAGAGACACTGTGTGTAATCGATTCCACCGCATACTGTCAAGCTAAATTAACTAGAAATACAAAGCTACTTATACCAATACTCTGATCCAATCTGATAGACACTATGCAGACGCTATAATGCAGTTAATTAATAATCTAATACCGATCAAAGTAATATTCATAATTTGTATTCACGTAGCAGGAAGCAATAAAAGTAATAAATACATTTTTATTAAAAAAATGAGATGAGGAAAGGATAATACAAAAGTTTATAAAGATGATATAAATTCAGTGAAAAGTCAATGTTTTAAGCTCATGAATTAGGACACTTAAAAAGTAAATAAAATTATTACAGACTGGTGTCAAAAAGGTTTTTCATAGTAACAGAAAGTTTATTATATGACCTCGAGATATTCGAGCAACTATAAGTTAATCAGATTTACCTATCGCACGATTACTCCGAGCACTATTTTCCGAAATCCAGTTTTTTAAAGTGGATGAAATCACATATCTTTAAAATAGAAAAGACTCTGCTTAAGACTGAATTTTTTAATGCAATTTGCTATTAGATTGCTACAGAGCTTGGATTTATATTAAGATATTTAAAATTTAATACAGAAGGAAGCTTATAGTAGTCATAAAACTTAAAAATGATTTCTATTTATTAATACTACAACTTCTCCTCCTTGTTAGTATTTGAATCGAGCTGTAGATAAATATATTTAGCAAACGATATCGGCCAGTGCTGCCAGCCATCGATCTCATTGCAAAATAAAACACAAATTGAAATCTAATCTAACTCGATAAAGAAGATTCATTTATCATTGTGCATCAATGAAAATATGTCGAGATACTTTTGGAAATTAAGGAAAAGAATACGCAACGATGATTTTGAAAACTCAGATTTTGGCAAGAACCGTACCATCCCTCCACTTGTTAAGAATGCTTTCCTTCTTCTGTAGAATTTTTTTGAACCTCGCAGGGCCACTCGGGCGACTAGATTCACCATTACCGGCGTACATAATCTTTAAATTCCAATCTACTAATATCAATTCATTTTATATCCATTGACAATTCTATTTTCTTATACACAACCACTTGAATAAACTATATTTAAAACCTTTCACTGTGTGTAATATTGCATCACTGTTCATTCATGCGCTTCCCGCTTATTACACTTTTTATATTTATTTAAAACTCCACCTGTTGTATCTGCACCTTTCTCTTTGGACATGTAATAGCGGAATGCATACATATAATATTATGCATGTACAGCAATTTCTTGGATCTTTAGCTGTAATTTGAGTTGTTTCATAAAAATCTGTGGAGTGAAATTTGAAATGTTAAGATTTTTTTTCATATCGATCAAAGCGATAGATTTCAGACAAATTAAAGATTCTGAGTTTTCGGTAGCTGTACATTAAATAAGAACTTACATAATATACAGAAAGAGAGGAACAAATTGCAAGTTTTTATATCACTGTGCCAACCCGGTATTTAATGGTTAATAGAGTTACTGAGTATTTTAACGAAACTATCCCTGTATTATATTAAGTGCGTTACACTAATTGTTTAAAACTTCATAGATCACTGTTTGTAGAGAATAATTTTTTAAAATCGTTTTTATTAGAACATCACTGATAACTGTTTTAAATATCGAATTATTTCGAAGAGTATAATCCGTGAAAATAGAATTGTCGGGAGTCGAGGAAACGATCGCACGGATTCGCGGGCCGAGTTGGAACTTAGCGCTCAGAGGTGCCGAACAAAATAGCACAAATCTATTGGCACACAGCCAATTTTGTTTCTTTACGAACCGTGAATAGATCGATACGAAAAAGATCAATTTCCACAAATCTTATTATTGTTTCTCTTCTTTGTTTTAAATTGACAGTAATTCTATCCTCCAATGAATATCATTATATATTTTTTTATTCAATTCTTATTCCTTTATCGATATCTAAAAGAAAAGATGCTCCTATCATATTCATGACCTAACGCAATAAAATAATACGTCTAATATTATTGAATGAAATCACGTGTAAGGAAAGTACACAGTTAAAACGATTACGTAATTGGCAGAGAGCTCTATAACGCAATAAAAAGGTTGATAAACCTAAAGATTGAACGACCTGTTTAATATATATAATTCCAGTGTTCTATGACCGTCAATTAGTTTCTACATATAATTTTTTAATGAACATGAGTGAAGATCCGGTTGGTGCCGGAAATGTTGGACACTTTAATTAATCTACGTAATGATAAGAGATTTAATTTGGTAATGGACAAACGGACAGTGTGTTAGGGGAGCGTGAAATGACCGACCCTTTATAGGTCGGTTATTTTTGAAGCTACGCAACAAAGTACGTTAGTTATTTCGGCATCACCGTCAGAATTGTAAAATTATCTCGTCAGCTGACTCGAACCAATTCCAAACACTAGTGGCATCGTTCGATTTCGCGATGAACACAGGATGCATATACCAATTATGTAAATTCGAACGATCGAAATCAATCGGATGATAATCGTTGATTTTCAAAGGAATGACAGAACAGGAAATTTCATTTCTTCTTTCACTTTCCTTCGTAAGATAAAAAGGTTGTCGATTCATATTAGTCTGATGACGAGAGGCACCATAACAATGATTATAATGATGAACTGTGCGACGGCGACGACGACGATAATGATGATGATCCTAACGATAATGATGATGATAATGACCGAGAGAAGTAATCATCATTTGCCGACAGTGAATGTCGTTTGCCATGGAGGTTCTCGGACCACCATAAAATACTCGTCCTCGACAACAGAGCGAATAGTTCCCTCCTCGAGTTCACAAAGATTAGAGCGCGGCTTTACGCATGTATCGCATGTGGAAATTTTTATTTAGATAGGGAATTCTTGTCTTTCGTATGAGCTCAGCGGCTCAGTTCGAGTGTTACAAGTGCCATAAGTGAAACAATTTACTTGGTCCCGGATACGGTTATGCAAATAATAAATCATCAAGCGATTTTTGGTCTTTTGTAATTCATCGCTAGGTAAGTGGTAGAAATGTTTGCATAAGCTTTGGTCATAATAAACTTATAAAATAATGTACTTAAAGGTACTCATTATTTGTGACTTAGTATAATACAAAAATATCGCTTCGAACGGGAAACATAAGATTTCAATTAAGTAAAATTCACCTGTGATGGTTTCGGCGTCTTTGGTTGTTATTGGAGATGGACTGAGAGCAGCCGGTATTCTGTTTCTGCATGACCGAAGGGCCTGAAGCGTGGCCCTCGTCGTGGGCGAGACTTTCGATCGAATCGAAGCCTCGGGCCCCTTCGGAGCCGCATCTTCCACGGCGGCCAGCTTGGACGCTGTGGCGACGAAGGATATCGCCTCACCTTCCTTCATCGACGACCATACATGCGAACAAAAAGCAAATAATAACGTTACGTCAGTCCCCTTAACAGTTTTCAATGAACAGCCTGTGATTCTCCCACCCGTTTCTCACTTATTCAGGTCTTATTTTAAGTTTTCAATGATATTATTCTACAATTAAACTCACATTATTTGCCGTAGAATGTTCCATAATTAAATCATTTCTAACGAAAAACTACAAATTTCTTGCGGTTTCGAGTCTACGTGCCTTACGTCAGGTGAACAAAGTTAATGAATCATTACCTGCGCGCTCTCAACGAGATATCAGTTTTTTAAATCATTTTTTTATTACTTGTTATCTTTATAAATGATTAGTCTCACAATTCGATGAACATATGCATCGTTTCCATTTGATTTCTACGAATATTATAGTGCTTAATTAGGTAAATGGAGTTAAATGTCGTTAAGCTGTTAAATAATTAATTCTGCACGCTTGGTGACACTATTGGCGCGGAGTAAACAGTAACAACTGCAAGTTAATTTCTAGCAAGGACGAAACGCTACTGGAATGTACAAAACAACGAATTCAGGCTATTAATACGTGTACATATACAGAAAAGTGCATACGCATCGTCGTTTCTAGCGAGCAGCATTTAGTTACCAAGTCTACATGGTTTAAAGTCCGATAGAATAAGAATATTTTACATAACTAGTTTTTTTTTATAATCCTAATCGTACACTGAAAGACTTATATTAACTAGCTGTATTCAAAGTTAATCTTTGAAAAAAACAATGTACATATAAATTGCAAGCAAAATCCCTATCGATCAAGGTGTATTAAAAACTTGCTAATTCGTCACCACGTGAGATGCATAGCAAAATTTTCCTACCCATTTTATCATCGATACGTTATCGTGTTGCCACGAGGATAGCAAACACAAACGTTTTTCCTGTATGACTCCGAATGTCACGAATATATTAATTCACACGTAATATAAAATCATTAGTCATGTTTATGTATAATCAGTAAGTATCCTAGTTTATTGAGTACAAAAATTGAATTGTTTCAATCAGAAATAAAAGTTCCAAATGTTTTACGATACTTAATGAAACAAATCTGATTCGAAAACGATATTGACGATCTCCTCGTAGCAAGCTTCTATCTTGAGACAATTAATTGGAAAAATAAACTTACAAAATTAAAGGGTGTAGAGGAACTATGTTCATTGAGTGATCGCGGAAAGGTATTCGCCCTCGATCCCAAATTACGATGAAAGACCCCATCATAAGTCAGTTCAGTGTTATCCTTCTCGCAACTGGAGTTTTGTGACTTTAAAATACGTCTAGCAGAATTTCGTCTAGCCTCGGTAAATGCGATCCCTCTAAGTAGCATTTTGATGATCGTGCACTATCACTTTCCAAGAATATTTCTCACTATACCTACGCCTGACTTTCGACATAAAAAGGCAGGCGTTTACTGCTAACTCAAATATTCCCCGCTTTATTTGCACAGAAGTCTACCGTTGCAATAGTCAAAAGTAATATAAAACAAAGGAACGGAAAATTTTGAAGATGTAATCAGTCCCAAATTTCAGACTCGATGTACTGTCTTCTTTATGTATAGAAACATGTAGACGTATTTGAAATGGAAAGACTTTCTCAAATTATTTTACAAAAATATTAATTTGACTGCAGTATTCAATTGACAAAAGTAAAAGAATGTTTGATAATTGCTTAATTTTCAAATTACACTTTAAAACGTATACGTATCTTTTTAATATGTTGTATTAACTGGATGTGACGACACGAAAAACGGAAATAATGATATCAGCAAACTTTCGGACTATCACGATCACTTCTGAATAACATCTGAACACCTCAATCGTCACAAACGAAACTGTCTTTCTCCGTTCTCGTTATCGTTCGACAAAAACTGATAACTGTACAACCATATTCAAAAACCGTCATTTTTAACACCTTTTCGTGAACTCGTCACTACATAGATTTCAACCATCGTTAAAGCGTTAATGCTAATACAAATGCCACTGGTTCAAAGTACAAGAAACAATTTTCGACAAACTAATATTGACCACGTGCGGATATAGTTTAATTACTATGAAGTAAATATTAAATATTATTAGAAGTTACTCTTCTCATTAACTGTACGATCCTAATTCAAAGATAGTTATCTATATTAAGATTAAAATAACAGTTGACTGATATGATGCAACAGTTAACAGCATTGTTACTTTATTGGTAGCTAATACTACATTCGATTGTACAGCAAGTTTGGTGTAGCATTAAGAGAAGTCACATTTAGAGTTCTCGACACGGTAAGTAAAGAACAGTTTTGTTATATCTTAATTGTACATGTATAAAAGTCTATATCTGTCATACAAGAGAAATCGTACTCTTTTCCTCAATTAAAAATTATTTATACTAACTTAAAAATGGTAACAATGAATTAGATGTGATTTAATAGACTAAAGTAAATGATCGAGACTATCAGCTGTAATATAACTACTGGCTATATTAGAGTATAAAGATTACATAATCAATTCAGCAGTGTTCAAAAACTTACCGTGACGTAGTATACGATTTCTGGTTTCCAAAAAGGAAACCACAACGATCACCAACAGGAAACAATATACAAATTCTGAAAGCACGAGAAAAAAACAATTATATTTATTATAAGTATTATTAAATTCACATGAATATTTTCTTATTGCAATATATATTTAAGAAATCTATTAATTTCTTAAATTAAATGAATAACAATGGTACATGTCATTTAATTGTCTAGAACTAAACAAATATTACATAACTAACAATTAAGTGAGCTATATATGTTTCTGTACGCTCCAGTTTTATATCTTATTCCCGCTGTATGTCACTCAAATTTGATAAGAATATAAGGAACTTCTATTTCTGTCAATCTCTATGTTTTAAAAATATTTCGAGGTACACGTTTTGTTTGAAACTTAACAAGTGGAATTTATACAGTGTCATGTCAAAGAGTACAAACTCAATTCGGTATAAATTGGTTGATTTTATCTCGTAATCCACGATTTAGAGGCACAAACAAAGAATGTAAAATAAAGTACTGTTAATTCAAAACAAATTTAAAAAGCGCATTTGAAAGAAAGGTTAACCTAATGAAGGTTACAGTTATTTCTCGTTCACTAGCGTATCTTTCGAAATAGAAAAATTAAAGCGTATCGATACTGAGAAAAATCATTTAGAAATGATAAGGGACACTTGGATTAATCGAGAAGCAGTTTGTTACACTTATTGTTTCTCAGGAAAACAAAATTCGAGGACAATGTATCGATTGAGTCGTCCGCAGTAACCTTTCAAAACGAGGTTAAAAACAATAGTCGAAAACGTTTTGCCAGATTCTATTTTTCAATGAGTTTAGTTCGCTCCGACAAATGTTCAGTGACGAAATATTAGAAAATGAGGAATAACAAATCGAAGGAACAAGGAAATGTAATGAGAAACAGGAGCGTTAATCTCACCTGTCTTTCTGACATTTTCGCTTGCGTCACATAACTGTCAGTTCTCCGGAGTTATCATGCGTTCTATTCTTTACAAAATCGTTCACATCTATCGCGATAGGTTATAAGAGGGAAATTTTAAACAGAATTACTTTACGAACAAAATTCGGGCGTCCATGACAGCCCGAAGCTGTCCGAAGCTATTCTGCTACAAAGATATTCATATAACGGGTGGTAAAATTCAGTTTAAATTAGACCATGACGGGAATTAGAACAACTATCTTAAGTCACGGGAATAATTAATGTTCTTCGTCTTTTTCTCTCACAATCGGAAGTTCAAGGTTTACGTTTTTCAAACGCACGTGCAAATGATTATGTTACGGATGCAGCGCTTAGGAAAGATTGTTTACAGATTATCACATAATTGTAATT
>NW_017139975.1:53693-56575 GCF_001652005.2 Ceratina calcarata | reverse complement strand
CTTAACAAGTGGAATTTATACAGTGTCATGTCAAAGAGTACAAACTCAATTCGGTATAAATTGGTTGATTTTATCTCGTAATCCACGATTTAGAGGCACAAACAAAGAATGTAAAATAAAGTACTGTTAATTCAAAACAAATTTAAAAAGCGCATTTGAAAGAAAGGTTAACCTAATGAAGGTTACAGTTATTTCTCGTTCACTAGCGTATCTTTCGAAATAGAAAAATTAAAGCGTATCGATACTGAGAAAAATCATTTAGAAATGATAAGGGACACTTGGATTAATCGAGAAGCAGTTTGTTACACTTATTGTTTCTCAGGAAAACAAAATTCGAGGACAATGTATCGATTGAGTCGTCCGCAGTAACCTTTCAAAACGAGGTTAAAAACAATAGTCGAAAACGTTTTGCCAGATTCTATTTTTCAATGAGTTTAGTTCGCTCCGACAAATGTTCAGTGACGAAATATTAGAAAATGAGGAATAACAAATCGAAGGAACAAGGAAATGTAATGAGAAACAGGAGCGTTAATCTCACCTGTCTTTCTGACATTTTCGCTTGCGTCACATAACTGTCAGTTCTCCGGAGTTATCATGCGTTCTATTCTTTACAAAATCGTTCACATCTATCGCGATAGGTTATAAGAGGGAAATTTTAAACAGAATTACTTTACGAACAAAATTCGGGCGTCCATGACAGCCCGAAGCTGTCCGAAGCTATTCTGCTACAAAGATATTCATATAACGGGTGGTAAAATTCAGTTTAAATTAGACCATGACGGGAATTAGAACAACTATCTTAAGTCACGGGAATAATTAATGTTCTTCGTCTTTTTCTCTCACAATCGGAAGTTCAAGGTTTACGTTTTTCAAACGCACGTGCAAATGATTATGTTACGGATGCAGCGCTTAGGAAAGATTGTTTACAGATTATCACATAATTGTAATTTGTAAATATTATTTAAGATGTCAAAGAAACTATTTTTTTTTTTAAATATTTATTGTATTTACTAAGTACAATGATATGTGCACGAATACCATTTTATATTTATATATATATTTCCTGTAGTTCATTATATAATACGACCTATGAACTGTTGGAAATCTAATGTAAAATGATTAGCACAGAATTATTTTAAGAAATCCGTTGAAAAAAGTTACAAATTCAATGAAAAATTTACTAGAAAGCAATTAAAACCAATCAAATGCTTTTTGCACAATGAAAAATTATACAGAACATTATAAAATATGCATTTCTCGTTCAATCCCTTACGTATCAATTCTATCAGCTATATTTAAAAGTTTTAACACTCAAAGCTAGCAGGAAAGATTAGACTGCGAGAGAGATAGAATAATACAATTTTATTGGAAGAACAGAAAGAAGTAAAGAGAACATGTGAAATCTCTAGGTGCGTTGCTAGTAACTTAATACGATTAAGAGAGCTTTTAAAAGAAACAAAAAATACTTTTGCACTGCATCGGTTGAATCGTAACTAAGCATAATTTTGAATTTTCGTATGGTCGTCAAATCCGAATAAATACGATATCGATGTTTATGAAATGAAATGTCCAGAAAAAGTACTATATGTACTTTATTTATCTCTTAATGTTGGTAAGCCGTCTATCGATTCTCCCCACGTACACACCTCCTCTTCAGTCATCGATTGCACTTTTTGCACCTGCCATTTTTTTTCCAGAGTAATGAGAGCCTCATCTCAAACCAGTAACACGAGGGTGCAGTAAAACAGGCCTGACCTGCGGAACCACCCTCACCCTCTTCGTCTCGATGAATCTTTCATATTCAATATCATTCGAAAATTTCTAAAGTGTCTTCTGCAAGAAATAAAGAGAGAACGAAAGACAGAGAAAGATACACTTGAGAAGTCAAAGTGTGCACGAGGAAGGGACAACGGTGCAGTCAGTAAGAAAGAAAAAGAGGAAAAAAGACAGAAGTAGAAGAAGGTGAAAGTGAGAGAGAGACGGACAGAGGGTGGGTGGTGGGGGGCTCTCGGGTTAAGAGCGAGGGAGAGAGAGGTGGTCGAAGGGAGTCGAACGAGGAGAATGACGGATAGCCAGCAGCAGTTTTGCTTGCGTTGGAACAACTTTCAAGCTAATATCACCAGCCAATTCGAGGCCCTCAGGGATGACGAGGACTTCGTCGATGTCACCTTCGCCTGCGACGGTAGACGTCTCCAGGCGCACAAGGTTGTCCTCTCCGCGTGCAGCCCTTACTTCAAGGAGTTATTCAAGGTTAGAAACCTTCCCCGCCTTGCTTCTCTCAGTGCTCGTTGCTCGAGCTTCGTCTTTCCCCTCCCCACCCTCTTCCCTTCCCCTTACCTGATCCTTCTTACCTTCTTTGACAATCATGCTTCGCCTTAGACATAACCGAAATACATTTCTTGTTCGTTAATCCTCATGCATATTTTGTGACAGTATGTCGTAATGTTCCTATATATCACCATACACCATTTGCACGTTAACTCTTTTGCCTAGCTGCTATTTATTTGTCAATAATCACTGCTCTTTCTGATTCAAATGCAGCTGGCTTTATTTAATTTTATTTAATATTATTCAATCCCGATGCGTTATTTTTATACGTATTGAGAATTATAATATGAAAACTATAAAATAAAAGTCTTAATTGGAACATAGCTTTTCAATACAAGTGACTCGTATATATCTTAAGGTTTTAATATTTATAGTCAGTGTATTTGTGATAGTTATGAAATAGATTTAGCGTACAAGAGTATAAGATCAAATTAAAAAGTAATTATAAATATCCACTCATAGTTTTAAGTTTGCAAAATAAATAATATGAAGAATTATATTTCATATTTTCATTAACAGCTTGAGACATATTAAGTGCAATTATATAATTTTGT
>NW_017139975.1:33718-52146 GCF_001652005.2 Ceratina calcarata | reverse complement strand
AGCAGAGACAAGAACCTCCAGTTCCACCGTAGCATGCACACCATACCATGGGCGACGAGTCGTCGCCGACGACACGTTAGCATTGCAAGCCTATGCTACTGGCAGTCCATGTATGTATAGTCAAAGCGACTGTAGTAAAAATATAAATCGCATACAGTTAATAACTTCAGTTTGCATCGTTTGCATCATGTCAAAAAATACGAGACGACTGTGCGTTGATCGGTATTTAAATGTCGATCATTCTTTTATAAACAGGAAGAAATAGAAAGGACCTGACAGCACTTGATAGCTAGTTTTCAAGCAATGATCCTATGGTTTTGTTAATACCTGTAAGTGGTTGACATGTCAAGCGTGCAGCCTCGAATAGCGAGCACCGCCGAATGTGATCCCGGATCACGTTAATTGCAGTTAGTAATCTTCGTTGAAAGTATTTAGTTAAGTAAATCGTATAAAAATGAAGACAGCATTGATGGTAGCTGAGAAGCCGTCTCTGGCAGCGTCCCTTGCCAATATTTTAAGTAACGGCCGATGCACTTCCAGGAAAGGTAGGTTATGTTACCCTGCAATATGCGGGGAACGTAACTTGTACGTGTTCGAATTTCTGGACATTTCGTTCATGAATTAAAATTTTTTTCACTCAGCAGAATGTTGTTAATTTTAGGTTTAAATGGATCGTCTTGTTCGGTATTCGAATGGATAGGTCAGTTCAGGTCAGAGACAGTGAACTTTAAAATGACCTCTGTATTCGGTCATGTAATGACGTTAGACTTTATTGGAAAGTATAATAATTGGGATAAAGTTGAT
This sequence comes from Ceratina calcarata, assembly GCF_001652005.2. Classification (NCBI taxonomy): domain Eukaryota; kingdom Metazoa; phylum Arthropoda; class Insecta; order Hymenoptera; family Apidae; genus Ceratina; species Ceratina calcarata. The sequence continues at coordinate 51,342 of NW_017139975.1, read as the reverse complement.
CCTGTGAGTTAGAATCTGATTCTATAAAAACCATATATTCTATTCCTGTTAATAAGATGTTTCTCTATCATGTTTAAGGCAGAGCTATTTTCATGCCCAACCGAAAAAAAGGAAGCAGTTCCTAGATTAAAAATTCCTTACTTCTTAGGTAAAGAAGGAGGTCATTGCGATTATCTAGTATNGACAAGAACCTCCAGTTCCACCGTAGCATGCACACCATACCATGGGCGACGAGTCGTCGCCGACGACACGTTAGCATTGCAAGCCTATGCTACTGGCAGTCCATGTATGTATAGTCAAAGCGACTGTAGTAAAAATATAAATCGCATACAGTTAATAACTTCAGTTTGCATCGTTTGCATCATGTCAAAAAATACGAGACGACTGTGCGTTGATCGGTATTTAAATGTCGATCATTCTTTTATAAACAGGAAGAAATAGAAAGGACCTGACAGCACTTGATAGCTAGTTTTCAAGCAATGATCCTATGGTTTTGTTAATACCTGTAAGTGGTTGACATGTCAAGCGTGCAGCCTCGAATAGCGAGCACCGCCGAATGTGATCCCGGATCACGTTAATTGCAGTTAGTAATCTTCGTTGAAAGTATTTAGTTAAGTAAATCGTATAAAAATGAAGACAGCATTGATGGTAGCTGAGAAGCCGTCTCTGGCAGCGTCCCTTGCCAATATTTTAAGTAACGGCCGATGCACTTCCAGGAAAGGTAGGTTATGTTACCCTGCAATATGCGGGGAACGTAACTTGTACGTGTTCGAATTTCTGGACATTTCGTTCATGAATTAAAATTTTTTTCACTCAGCAGAATGTTGTTAATTTTAGGTTTAAATGGATCGTCTTGTTCGGTATTCGAATGGATAGGTCAGTTCAGGTCAGAGACAGTGAACTTTAAAATGACCTCTGTATTCGGTCATGTAATGACGTTAGACTTTATTGGAAAGTATAATAATTGGGATAAAGTTGATCCTGTGAGTTAGAATCTGATTCTATAAAAACCATATATTCTATTCCTGTTAATAAGATGTTTCTCTATCATGTTTAAGGCAGAGCTATTTTCATGCCCAACCGAAAAAAAGGAAGCAGTTCCTAGATTAAAAATTCCTTACTTCTTAGGTAAAGAAGGAGGTCATTGCGATTATCTAGTATTGTGGCTAGATTGTGATAAAGAGGGTGAAAATATTTGCTTCGAAGTTATTCATGCTGTTCAGCAAGGAATGAACAGAAGATTAAACCCAAACGTAAGCTCTCTAAAATCTCAGTTTGTCATTTGATAATTGATTTGTATGTATTTATTATAGGACATATGGAGAGCTAGATTTTCTGCTATCACAGAGAAAGATATTAAGGCTGCAATGGCGAACTTGGTAAAGCCTAATGAGAACGAGGCAAAGAGTGTCGATGCACGGCAAGAGTTGGATTTACGGATCGGTTGTGCTTTCACAAGGTTCCAAACGAGATTTTTTCAGGTAGGACTCATTAAACAACAATTCCCGTCATTTTCGCTGCATGTTAATTTCGTATTCTATCCTCAGGGCAAATACGGTGATTTAGATGTATCTTTAATTTCTTACGGCCCTTGTCAAACGCCGACACTAGGGTTTTGCGTTCAGAGGCACGACGAGATTCAAACATTTAAACCAGACCCCTATTGGATCCTACAGGTACGACAAGTAAATCATGTTTTTTCTGTACATCGGAATATATTCAAGGAGGAAATAAAAGCAGAACTCGAATGCAGGTGACGATCAAGTCTTCCGATGGTCAAGACGTTATTTTAAGCTGGAGCCGCGTACGATCGTTTGACAAGGAGATAGCAAACATGTTTTTAAGCCATGTCAAAGAGTACGATCAAGCAACGTAAGTTTCATATTTTATCATTGTATGAATCCCAGAGATTAATATTTGTTTTATAAAATAATACAGAGTATTAAGCGTGGAAAGCTCAGAGAAGACAAAGTCTCGGCCCATAGCTTTAAACACGGTAGAATTGATGAGAGTAGCGAGTTCAGGTTTAGGGATGGGTCCTCACCACGCGATACAAATCGCCGAGCGTCTTTATACCCAAGGATATATAAGCTATCCGCGAACCGAAACGACGCTATACCCAGAGAACTTCGATTTACTGTACGTTAAATAAAATATTTCGATGCTTTTCTTCTATTTAAACGAGTAAAAAAATGTTTGTATTCAGTGCAGTGTTGAAACAACAGCAAAATCATTCCGATTGGGGAGATCAAGTTCGTAAAATATTAGCCGTCGGTATTAATAGGCCAAAGAAAGGAATGAACGTCGGTGACCATCCTCCTATCACTCCCATGAAACATGCTACGCGGAACGAACTCGACGGCGATGCGTGGAAACTGTACGATTACATAACTCGACATTTCATCGCCACGGTAAGTCTTCTGCTGACATCTTTAATACCATCATCTGATCGTTTATAATTTCATATTCCAGTTGGCTAGCGATTGCAAATATCTGAGTACAACCGTTAAATTCGAGATAGGAATGGAAACGTTCACAACGAACGGTCACAGTTTACTCGACCCAGGGTACACCAGCATACTCACATGGCAGCAGCTTGGTAGCAACGATACTTTGCCTAGATTTACCCCAGGCGAGAAAGTCAACGTACAGGAGGTCGTAAAAAATTGAGATAAAATCGAATTTTGTTAACGTAACGAGACAGCGTTAAATGATCTTTATAATCAACAGGTAAAGTTAGTCGAGTGTTATACGCAGCCTCCAGACTACTTGACAGAAGCTGAGTTAATATCTCTTATGGAGAAACACGGTATCGGAACTGACGCGTCTATTCCCGTACACATAAACAACATATGTATGCGAAATTATGTGAATGTGGCAGCTGGTAGAAAATTGGTTCCTACTTCCCTGGGAATCGTCTTAGTTCACGGTTATCAAAAGGTACGTGTTTCAATTATACAAGATTAATAATTTAACTACAGCGCGTGATAATTATTATATCAGATAGATCCGGAGTTAGTTTTGCCAACAATGAGATCCGCGGTGGAAGAACAATTGAATCTGATAGCTCTGGGACGAGCTGACTTTCATGCGGTGTTGCAGCATACGGTTGAGATTTTTAAACAGAAGTTCCATTACTTCGTAAAAAGTATAGAGGCGATGGATCAGTTGTTCGAAGTTTCATTTTCACCTCTTTCCGCGTCAGGGAAGGCACACTCTAGGTATGCAACTCGGTTTGTGAAAACGTACATTTTTCTTAAATCGTATTTACGAATTCAGGTGTGGCAAGTGCCGACGCTATATGAAGTACATACAAACGAAACCGTCAAGGATGCACTGCGCGCATTGCAACGAAACGTACAACCTCCCGCAAAATGGCAACATTCGGATTTACAAAGAGCTGAAGTGTCCACTAGACGATTTCGAATTGCTTTCGTGGTCCACCGGAGCTCGGGGAAAAAGCTACACGTTCTGTCCGTACTGTTACAACAATCCTCCGTTCAGGTATCATAAAATTATAAAAATATGTTTAACAACCGTATCAGGGTGTAACAATTGATAAATTATGATTTCCAGAGATATGAAAAAAGGGATGAGTGGCTGCAATTCCTGTACCCACCCGACCTGCCCGCACGCCATGAACTCGAACGGTTTATCGAGCTGCTTAGAGTGCAATGGTGGTATACTCGTCCTGGATCCTTCGTCTGCGCCTAAATGGAAGCTTGGATGCAATCGTTGCGACGTTATTTTGCATTTATTCGAGAACGCTCATAAAGTAGCGGTTGATACCACCGTGTGCGACTGCGGGGCTCAGTTGGTCACCGTCGAGTACAAACAGGTACCAATTAATTAATCTTACCGTGAAAGTCACATTTATCAATATTCTTCTCTGATATTTCAACATGATCGTACTCGGTCCACGATCTCGTTTTACTTTCTCAGGAGAAGACTAAATTCCCTGACGAAGCCACGCAAATGACCGGCTGCATTTTTTGCACGCCGGTCTTCATGGAGCTCGTAGAGAAGCATCGTGCCGTCGCCTCGAAACCGGTCACGACCCGTAGCCGTGCCCACGCGAAAGGTCGCAGCCGGGGCAAACCTCGTCCATCGAAAGACAAGATGGCACAATTGGCCGCGTATTTTGTATAAAACAATTTTGTTTGTAAATGAACTACATAGATGTTACCGTATCCCCTTCCCGTTCGCTCTCCTACACGTTCTCCGCTGTGCAGTCTCGAAAATAAATCATAATTCGTAATAATATTCGCTACCTCAACGATTCATTAAACTATTTTTTATGCTCGATATTTTTTTTAATCTAAAAATAGTTTTTAAGTACTTTTTATAGTATGTGTTTCTTGGGGGATTATAATTATTTGTGGAGAAACTTTCGGTAAAGTAATGAGGATTGTAAAAGAAATAGAAAGTGCGCGTAGAATACAATGTATGTAAGAAGGTATCGAATAATAAAACTCAGGTTTCACATACAAGACTTCTTTCTCATTATTCCTCAATTACCCGAAGAAATCTGAGTCTCCCTATTGCTCAACTGATACGACGAGCGTTATATTCTTTTCTTTCTCACGAAGCTGTTTTAGATCGTAGCAATTTATGAAGATAGAAAAATAAGAATATTTGGTTCTAAGTACATTTCCTGTTGTCCTCTTTTCAGAAAAGAATAGATTCGGTACATCAACGGTCGGCACATAGAAAAACATGATTGTCGTTCTTTCGACGATTGCATCACATCGAACTGCACGTGTTCTCGTACATTCTAGAACTTTTCTAACCCATTCATGCTTAGAAAATCGTAAATCGACGATTTGTGCATGAAATATTCTTGAAAAAAAATTATCAAATAATTCGAACTGTTCTGATCATCGATTAAACTTGAACGAATTGTTCAGGAGATTTCTTTAAATAAGAAACGAGGAGGATAAGTTAAAATAGAAGGAGAGGGGAGTAGTAGCCATGTGATAGCAATAGCACGATAGCAGTATAGTCTTTCTTACACATTTCATTCTACTGGCGAGACAACGTGCGGTCACGCTGTGACGATTTTCAATTACTTTTGTAACTACAATCTCTACCCAAGGGCTTTTTCTCGTTTCATTAATTAAAGGTAAATGTATTTTCAATCAATATTATCCATTTCTTAACGATAAACCGTGTATTAGCTACGCAGCGATACTACCCGGCGAAATTCTCTTTGAAGGCTAACTTATTCTTGTTGCATTCGTTTCATACTGTATTCGTTTGATAATTGATACAATCATTTTAATTTATTTCGTGTTAAGGATATCTTTATGTTTGTCCGTTCAACAAGTCAAACTTCTGAACGTTCCCAGGAACCAATTTTTTTTAATAATGTTACATAAAAAATGTTAATTAACATTTATTGGTATTGATTCCGATTTCTCTTAAATTATTTCCTTTTTTACATGATACCTCTTTGCTCCTTCTTCTCTTATTCTGATCCTTTTCTTAAACGAATAAACCGATCGGGTTATTTTATACATTATGCGAAGCGATAGGAGGCAAACCTTGTAGATAATGTAAAGACGATGGATTTTGCATAATAAGATACCGAGTGTAAAAAAATTCTGATATATTAGGAACACTTAGTATCGGACAATTTCTTTTTCTCGCTATCCACGCGGCATTTACATAACCACGTTTACGTTAGGATTACGATTGATATTTTAGTTTAGACGTGTGTTAATGCATGAGAATGTACACGTTTGTTACGAAAATAAAACGATGGAATTTATCAGTCAAACTTTGAAGTCCTCGAAAATCATATTCTATAGAACATTGTACGTGGAAAGAACTTTGGAATTGTAAGAAATTCTTATTATTACAGATGTACAGATTACCGACTGTATTACGTAGCACAGCTTTGCGTCAATTGCAAACTCGTTCGTATGCCAAAGATGTACGCTTCGGTGCAGAGGTCAGAGCACTCATGCTGCAAGGGGTGGATATCTTAGCGGACGCCGTGGCAGTAACGATGGGTCCAAAAGGACGTAATGTTATTTTGGAGCAAAGTTGGGGTAGTCCAAAGATTACTAAGGACGGTGTCACAGTGGCTAAGGGAGTCGAGTTGAAGGACAAGTTTCAGAACATCGGAGCGAAGCTGGTACAGGATGTTGCAAACAATACGAACGAGGAAGCTGGCGATGGCACGACCACTGCCACAGTTTTAGCACGAGCCATTGCCAAAGAAGGTTTCGAGAAAATTAGCAAAGGCGCAAATCCTGTGGAAATAAGGAGAGGTAAGCGAGTTTTGATCAATTTATTAAGTGCAACGTCGATGGCTAAACGATGGATATGTTACAGGCGTTATGTTGGCCGTCGACAAAGTTAAAAACGAACTGAGAACTTTAAGTAAGCCAGTGACCACTCCAGAAGAAATCGCACAAGTAGCTACGATCTCCGCTAACGGGGATCAGGCGATCGGTACTCTTATTTCAGACGCGATGAAGAAGGTCGGGAAAGAAGGTGTGATCACCGTAAAGGATGGGAAAACGTTACACGACGAGCTGGAAGTTATAGAAGGAATGAAATTCGACAGGGGCTACATATCTCCGTATTTCATAAATTCCAGTAAAGGGGCAAAGGTCGAATTTCAGGATGCACTTTTGCTATTTAGCGAGAAAAAAATATCATCTGTACAGTCCATAATTCCTGCATTGGAACTGGCGAATTCTCAACGGAAACCACTCGTCATTATAGCGGAGGACGTCGACGGTGAAGCGCTGTCTACCCTCGTCGTCAACAGATTGAAAATCGGTTTGCAGGTGGCTGCAGTTAAAGCACCTGGGTTTGGAGACAACAGGAAAGCCACTCTCCAAGATATGGCGATCTTGACCGGAGGAATCGTCTTCGGTGACGATGCGAATCTCGTTAAGTTAGAAAGCGTGCAGGCCTGCGACTTGGGCGAAGTGGGCGAAGTCGTCATTACGAAAGACGACACTCTCATCCTCAAGGGTAAAGGAAAGAAGGCCGACATCGATCATAGAGCGGACGTGATCAGGGATCAGATCGCCAACACCACTTCCGAGTACGAGAAAGAAAAACTGCAAGAACGTCTGGCAAGATTAGCTTCAGGAGTCGCTGTGCTGAGAGTCGGTGGAAGCAGCGAGGTCGAAGTCAACGAGAAGAAGGACCGCGTCCACGATGCCCTTAATGCAACCAGAGCAGCCGTTGAAGAAGGAATAGTTCCCGGAGGTAAATAAATATTCATTTGACATCTTTTAGATGTGAACGATTCAATTTACAATTGGAAATATTTTGTACAGGTGGTACTGCACTCTTGAGGTGCATCCCGGCTCTTCGTAGTATGAAGGCTTCGAACACCGATCAAGAAACCGGGATTAAAATAGTGGCGGACGCGTTGCGTATGCCGTGTCTCCAGATCGCTCAGAACGCGGGCGTGGATGCTAGTTTAGTGGTAGCGAAAGTTAGTGAAAGCAATCTCGGTTACGACGCTTTGAACAATGAATACGTCGACATGATCGAGAAGGGGATCATCGACCCGACGAAAGTGGTGCGCACGGCGCTTACCGATGCCGCGGGTGTCGCGTCGTTGCTGACGACCGCGGAGGCGGTGGTCACCGAATTGCCTAAAGAGGAACCCCAGATGCCGATGGGTGGTGGTGGCATGGGTGGCATGGGTGGAATGGGCATGGGAGGCATGGGCATGTAATTAAATCGAATCCCGTGCAAAGACTGAATTTCGCATTGTAATTAATTCGTTTAGCATTGAAATTCGATCGCGACGTTCTCGATGATCTTGATAGAAACGCGGTTGAACGATATGATACACCAATTGATTAACCGTGACGCAAAATGCCTAGGATACTTTACAGGACACACCATTTCTTTTATACCGTTTTGATATGTTATCTGATCATTTGTTTTCGTTCCGCGCGCGAGCATCATTACGTTTGTCTGCGTATGAAAAATTGGCTCTTTACCCAGTAACGTTTAGTATAAACTCGTTTATATATCCTGCTATACGATTGTAAATCCTCTAGCAAATTGTATCATGAACGAAACTGAATTTAGTCATTTCCGAATAAACGATAGCAAATGATAAGACCATACTTAAGCATTTGTTCCTGTGTTAAAGTTGTTACCAAATTAGTTGTATTTTTTACTTGATTGTCAACGAGTTAATAAAAAATAAAATACTTGTTTCCAACCATCCAATTTCTGAGTGCGATCAACTGATGCATTTTTATACTTCTTATTATCCATAAAATAGAATAAGCATGCAGATATATAAACATATATATTTTAGTAGGCTAAATTCAGAAATTCTTAATTGTTGCAATTTATTTCTATCTTTTAGTCAATAAATATATGTTTAAAGTATGGGTTCTTATTGTCATCGCTGAAAACTTTATTATTCCTGAATATAATAAGACAGACCGTTTTTTTGCAAATAAAGATGGTTTAATCATAGATAAAAATAAAACAAATGTACAAATTTTGTTTTCGTAATAAAAAATCAGGTATTGATGTCATCTGACAATTCATCAAACACGAATGACATGGATTTTCCTGTAAATGGATTCAGAAGGAATTACTTAATTATCCTTTTGCATACGGTTCAGTGACATCTTAATAATATTTAATGACGGAGGTCTATGATTCGACAGTTTCCACACTTTATTAAAATGAAAACATAGGATGAGCATACTTCGATGAATTATACATTTCTTCTTATATGATAAAAGTCAATGAAAAAGAACATTTCTTGTGCAACATATAAAAATATTTCTTTATACGTTTTATTTCTAAAATTCTATGTATATTCTCGGTCCAATCGGCATATTTCAGTTACGTACTAGAAGTACTATAAAAGTATTAAGGAAAGTATAAACGTGCACTATTTCCGTAATATGCGCTATTGGAAAAGAAATACAAAGAATCGAAATTAAGAATACGAGTGTATGTTCTTTTTCGGAATATTACAGTATATATATACGTTCGTATAAATTAATATAATTACTTATATTCGATACATGTATATATAACTGTACCTTGCATGCTAATCTAGGCTCCGATCTTTTCTATTTCATCCGCGTCTTCTGTGTCAAGGTACTGTATTTTCTTCCCAAAATGTTTTTCTATATCCTGGCATAGTTGCATCGCATGCGGAGAGTCTATCAAATTAATGGCGATACCAGATTTACCGAACCGTCCCGTTCGTCCGATTCTGTGCAGATATGTTTCACAATCTGCTTGTCGGTTTTGGTCCATCGGTAAGTCGAAATTCACCACTATCGTTACTTGCTCAACATCGATACCTGCAAGCCAGATAGTTGAACTTCCTGATCGGTGAAGAGGTTCTTTAAGGGTAACTAAGCAGAATGATTACCTCTAGCCAACACGTTAGTTGTGATAAGTACTTTTTCGAGTCCACCTCTAAACCGATCGAGAACCGAAATTCTTTGTTCAACGGTCAAATCTCCAGATAATACGGCCACTGCATGGCCATCTTTTGTCATTTTCTCTGATAACCAGTTCGCCGTTTTTCTAGTCTGCATTTAAATTTCAGTTTAATCATTTCACGTTATAAGCAGCGATTGACTATTAACACATCTTACTCGATAGACATCTTACATGACAGAAAATGATTGCTTGTCCTATTGTTATAACTCCGTATATATTAGTAATAGCCGCGTATTTCTCATCCAAATCCTTACACTTCACGTAGTACTGTTTGATATTATCTAAACTTTCTTCTTCCTTCATTAATCTTATTATTAAAGGATTATTGACTATTATTTCTGCGAATTTCATTACTTCGGCCTCGTACGTCGCGGAGAAGAACATCATTTGACACGTGCGTGGTAATTGTCTGTTACCAATAGATTCAAGATTTCTGAGATTGTAAATAAATATAATACAGGTAAGAAATTGTTGTAACCTAATTACTTGTGAATACGAATGCACTGATCTTGATGACCCTGCGTCGCGATCATTACGTCTGCTTCGTCGAGGACAAAAACTGATATTTTGCTTAAGTTGAAGAATTTGAACTTGATTGCCCAGTCTAATACTTTCCCTGGTGTGCCAATAATGATGTGGTCTTCGATTTTTGTACCACGGGGTACTGAAACACGAAACATGTAGTAAATGTTTTTCCGACGGAGCACACTTTTGGAGAAAGTCAAAGATTAAATTTATGCATTACTCTCTTCTCCTCTTACGGCGTATTTGATTTTTATTTCTTTACAATAAACAGACATCTTCGCTGCCACTTCTCCCGTTTGTATAGCTAATTCATAAGTCGGTGATAAACAAAGCACTTGCGGATAATTTTTATTTGTATCCACTCTGCTGAGCATCGCCAACACAAATGCTGCTGTTTTCCCAGTTCCGGACTGTGACTGAGCAATCATATTCTGAGGTCTACGATCCATCAATTTATCGCTTATCAAGTTTTTCTGAAATACTTCCTACAGGTAATTGAAGATGAACTTACGGATCGGCAAGTAGAGTGGGCAATGCAGTTTCTTGAATTTTTGATGGAGCATTAAACCCCATATTGTATACTCCTTTTAATAATGCCGGTTTACTATAATACACGTTACAATGTAAATTTGTTTTTAGAATTATGTTAATATATTAATAAATAAAAATACTAACAGGTGAAGGGCTTCAAACGATTTAATACTGTACAAAGGTGATGCAGGATCTTTCCTCTGGATTTCTATGTCTTTCGTTGATTCTACCAAACCCTTGCGTATAATCTTTTGAAGCAACGACTTCTCTGCAGGTGAAATCTGTTCCTCCGTGGAATCATCAGAAACCTTGGACTCTGTCTCCACTGCATTTTCTTTCACTTGCTTGTCTAAATTCAAACCTGACACCTATTAACAATTGAAATACTATCATCATTACTATATTGTAAGCATTTAATCCAAGTCTTTTTTTTTAATTGAGAACAAACAAGAGAAATAAGGTTAAACCGGTGCTGTATGGATATAACAAAGATGTTACCTTCGCAGATAATTTCTCATGTTCGTCTACGTATTCGCCCCAGTCAAGTTCAGTTGAAGCCATGTTAATATTAACTAACAGTAGTTACGAAAATTGCTCGAATTCTAAATATTTACAATAGAATACTAAGATATTACGTGTTTAATTACTTATGATTACTTATCTTATCATCTATCAGATATAGTTTTCATGCAACCTCTGTGTCAAAACTCGAAAGAGCTACAGCAACCATGCCGTCCACAGCGACTGTACTACAACGCTACCTACCTACCTACGGCTAAATCGCTATATTATTATTATTATTATTATTATTATTATTATTATTATCAGAGAGGAAAATGTTTTTTTTGTTGTTTGTTCGTATAGCGCCATGATACGGTATGCATCAGAAGTACCATGTAAATCAGTAATGGACTCATTGTTTGGCACTTTACTGTAATTTGTTTTCTAATTCTTTGTATTTGTGGTGATTTGTGGTACCTGTGGGACCGTTGTTACCTGGTGGCACCTTTGTGGTGGACAGTGAGTTATGGTGAGTCGCCGGTTTAAAGAAGCATTGTATTTGTTGTAGAAGTATCGTAATTATTGTATTTCGTGTATACAAATATTGTACATAAAATCAACTCGTCAATAGACTCAACCAAATAAGTCACGTCTAAATTAAATAATTTCGCTATTCCTTAATGAATTTAATAACTAATCAACTTAAATTTTTAAAGCTTTAATGCAGTATGGCCACTGAAGAAGGGAACCGCAATCCAATGTTACAATCGACGGAGGAGAGTAGCCAAAACGTGAGTACATCGCAGCATGCTGGAAACAGCAGAGAATCCAGTGCGCCTAGACCACAGGAACAGCAGAGTAGTAGGCAGAACAATCTGCAGAGGATACAACACAGAAAACAACAAATGTTGAATTTGCCACAGATGAAGAAGATATTAAAAATCGCGACGTACAGTGCTTGTAAAATTGAGGAGTGCAAGTGTCCCGGATGGAAGAATCCACAAATATTAACTAAGCTCAAGACCGATACCCAGCAGCCGCCTGTGATAAACTTCTTCGATCCCTGCAAGAGTTGTACCCACGTCTTAGAGAACCATGTCTCGCATTTGACCAATCAGTCGGAGGAAGAGATTAATAAATTGTTGTGTATGGTCATAGATGCCGACAACATTTTTTTAGGATTACAGAAAGAAGAGGATCCTGACACGAAGAAAGTTTATTTCTATTTGTACAAACTTTTAAGGAAATGTATACAATCCATGACCAAGCCTACGATAGAAGGTCCTTTGGGACAGCCGCCTTTCGAGAAGCCGAGTATAGCGAAAGCAGTGATGAACTTTGTTGCTTATAAGTATGGACATTTGTCGCAACGAGACATGCAAGCTATGTGCGATATGGCAAAAATGTTCCTGCACTGCTTAAATCACTGGAACTTTGATCCTCTGAATGCCAGAAGGGGTACGATTACTCCCGAGGAAGCTCCGGCGTATAAAATCAATCACACTCGTTGGTTGGTGTTTTGTCACATACCAGCGTTTTGTGATTCGTTACCTCAATACGATACGTCTCTCGTTTTCGGCCGTACGTTCGTCCAAGCAGTCTTCAAGCCAGTTTTCCGACAACTGCTCGACAAATGCCACAGCGAACGCGACAAGCTAGCACCGGAAAAGAGAGTAATAGTTTTGACACACTTCCCAAAGTACGAGAACTATTTTATATTTAGATCGCTAATGATCTGCGCGGTACGAAATATTTTTATTTATTTCCAGATTCTTGTCGATGTTAGAAGCGGAAATTTACTCAAACAGTTCACCGATCTGGGATCCAGACTTTAAACAAGTACCGCCGACGTACTTGCAATCTGCGTTGGAGTTGAAAGTGACTCCAGGAAGGAAAACTGGTGAATTTGAGAAAGTAACAGTCCCACCGAATGACAAGGACAACTACACGACGATCAATATAAGTCCTGGAATAAAGAAAATTCACGAGAAGAGATCTCATTCCGAGGGTCGTTCGGACGTGAAGAGAAGAAAGAACGAAGAAGTGTTCGAAGATTTACCGGAGGAGACTGTTTCCGAAATCGTGGCCACTATTAACGATCCTAATTACATGTGCGGACCGGACGCTGTCTTTCCACCGAACGTCCCGCGAGACGAGACCGCGAAAATCGAGGAGAGCAGAAAGATCATAGAATTCCATGTTGTCGGAAACAGTTTAACGCAGCCTGTTTCGAAACAAACGATGCTCTGGCTAATCGGACTGCACAACGTGTTTAGCCATCAGTTACCGAGGATGCCCAAGGAATACATATCTCAATTAGTGTTTGACCCGTAAGTATCTCGATTGATCATCAATTCGAACGAAATTGGTAAATGAAAATTTATTCATTCACAGAAAGCATAAGACACTGGCTTTAATAAAAGATGGTCGCCCCATCGGTGGTATCTGTTTCCGCATGTTCCCTACCCAAGGCTTCACGGAAATAGTGTTCTGCGCTGTTACCAGCCAAGAGCAAGTCAAGGGCTACGGTACACATTTAATGAACATGCTCAAAGACTATCACATTAAGAACAACATATTACACTTCCTCACGTTCGCCGATGAATTCGCGATTGGATATTTCAAGAAGCAAGGGTTCAGTAAAGACATCAAACTGCCCCGCCCGATGTATCAGGGATACATTAAAGATTATGAGGGTGCAACATTGATGCATTGCGAGTTAAACGCGAAAATTGTATATACGGAGTTCACGGCAGTCATACGGAAACAGAAAGAGATCATTAAAAAGCTGATTCATCAAAGGCAGCAAGAGATACAGAAAGTTCATCCTGGACTGACGTGTTTCAAAGAAGGCGTCAGGGGCATTCCAGTGGAATCTATACCTGGTATTCGCGAAACCGGATGGAAAAGTTACGCTCAAACGAGAACGAGAGGAGTAGCTAAAGGTACTCAAGGGTCGGAACCGATGGAAGCGTGCTTGGACGTGAACGACTCTTTGTACAACGCCTTGAAGAACGTTTTGAACAGCGTTAAGAACCACAGTACAGCGTGGCCGTTTCTTAAGCCCGTTGATAAGAACGATGTGCCAGATTATTATGATCATATTAAATATCCAATGGGTGAGTACTTCATAATAAATCAGTGCACCGATATAAGAGAACATGTAATTACTATTTTTTAGATCTGAAAACTATGACTGATCGATTGAAAGCTAGATATTACGTGACGAGGAGATTATTTATCGCGGACATGACACGAATATTTACGAACTGTCGATTTTACAACAGTCCGGATACCGAATACTATCGATACGCCAACGCCCTGGAAAAATATTTCCAAACAAGGATGAAGGAACTCGGTCTTTGGGATAAATAAGAGTTATAGACTGAAAGTACTTGTTGACTGCTGTAATTACGTGCTTGGTACTTTGCCCAATCATTTGTGAATACGAAGTTTAAGAAGAGTTGTTCTCGAGGAGCTGTAACAAGTGTAATAAAAGAGCACATTTATTTATTTATTTATTTGTGTCTGAAATTATTTATTCCCAGATCGTTTCGTCGTAAGAGACTGTCGAGAATTCAATTATAAAGTCGATTTAAACCCAGAGTAAGATATTTTATTTCACGGCCTAATTATAAGCATTGGTCGAACAGTTAATTAAGGAATGTAATACACTGATTATAACGAGATTCCGCGGTGGTCATTCTACGGAACGATGAGTCTCTAAAATGCGCTAATTCTCCAGGTACTCGATAAACTGAAGTCTCTAGTTTTCTTTTAAATAAGGATGCTAATATTATTTAAAATGATCTGAACGAAGGAAAAATGAGATTAGAAACATGTTTGGAATTACGGAAGAGAATCAGAAAAACAATTTTTCCAATTTCCAACAGGCTCGTACATGTAATAAAACGAAGTATTCATTTGAATATTGTTCTACTTTCCAACTTGTAATTCTCAAATGATTTCACTATCGTTAACAACCAGGAAATGACTTGTCCTTAAATGAAAAGTACGGTATACTTTGCGATTTAAACGGTGCGTATTCAGATACGATACAGATTTGGTCAAAGAGACAAGGAAATATTTTGTATGCTCTAATTCATACAAACTGTACATGAAAAATAACATTCTCTTAATTGGCATATATTAAGAACTAATTAAACAGTATTCTTTCGCAGTTTAAATAAAGAATCTAAGTAAATCTTATATGTACAATCGTTCTATAATTCAGATCATCTCTTCTTGATAAAAATGTTCATCAAGCAGTGGGAACATACATCGCGTTAATGTGATCTAACGAGCAGTGATATCCGAAAAATACAAACGGAACATATGTCGGGTACCAAGAAAAGAAATAGTGATACTAACTGGATCATTATACCTGCGTGTATGCCAGTTCATTGAAGTGCAAGAAACTGTTCAAGGCACAAGCACAATACACAGAGAGCCAGTGTAAGAGGGGGCATCGATATAAAGCAGCTCCATTCTTCTGCAGGTACAATTTTCGAGGAGTCAATGCACTGGCCAGGTAGTGCAAAATCTAGTCAAACAAATAAAAATTACTTATTCTTTCGCGGGACCAATTAATACGATCCTTACGAATCGTACATATAAAACGGGAACTAAATAATTACACAATGTGCGACGACGACGTAGCGGCTTTGGTAGTAGACAATGGGTCAGGGATGTGTAAGGCAGGATTTGCAGGAGATGATGCTCCGCGTGCTGTATTCCCTTCCATTGTTGGAAGACCTCGATACCAGGTAAAAAATTTTATATAATTCCTACCATTCGTTTTCTTCTAAGGACTTTTTAACACGGGATATCGAATAAACGAACGCGTAGGGAATCATGGTTGGTATGGGACAAAAGGATAGTTACGTGGGAGATGAGGCACAGAGCAAAAGAGGAGTTTTAACTGTTAAATATCCGATCGAACACGGGATAGTAACGAATTGGGACGATATGGAAAAGATATGGCATCACACGTTCTATAACGAACTGAGAATCGCTCCGGAAGAACATCCCGTTCTTCTGACCGAAGCCCCCTTGAACCCTAAAGCGAATCGGGAAAAGATGACGCAGATCATGTTCGAAACTTTTAATTCCCCGGCGATGTACGTCGCTATACAAGCTGTTCTGTCGCTTTATGCCTCCGGACGAACCACTGGTATCGTCTTAGACAGCGGTGACGGAGTTTCGCATACGGTACCAATTTACGAGGGTACGTCGTTTCTCGTTCAAACTCTATCATCCAGTTTGGCAAATAATTTAAATTCGATGAAATGAAAAATGTTCTTGCGCATAATTTCGAATATGAAAGAACCATATCTTCTAGGATACGCTTTGCCGCACGCAATATTGCGTATGGATCTAGCGGGACGCGATCTGACAGATTATCTAATGAAGATTTTAACCGAGAGAGGATATTCGTTTACCACGACCGCGGAGCGTGAAATCGTTCGGGACATTAAGGAAAAACTGTGTTACGTCGCGCTGGACTTTCAGCAGGAGATGGCAACAGCCGCTGGCTCGAGCGCCTTGGAAAAGAGCTATGAATTACCGGACGGTCAGGTAATTTCGGCTGGTCATTAAAATCCGAGCGAAACAGGATGCGTGTTCCAGTAAATTACGGTGTTTAAATTAAACCGGGGAGTAATTAATTTCAGGTGATCACCATCGGTAACGAACGTTTCCGATGCCCGGAAGCGATGTTCCAGCCGAGCTTCCTCGGCATGGAATCCTGCGGGATACACGAGACGACCTACAATTCGATCATGAAGTGCGACGTCGACATACGCAAGGATTTATACGCGAATTCGGTTCTGTCGGGCGGCACCACTATGTATCCGGGGATCGCAGACAGGATGCAGAAGGAAATAACGGCACTGGCCCCGTCCACGATGAAGATCAAGATAATCGCTCCGCCGGAGAGGAAGTACTCGGTCTGGATCGGTGGCTCGATCTTGGCCAGCTTGAGTACCTTCCAGCAGATGTGGATCTCGAAGCAAGAGTACGACGAATCGGGCCCCTCCATTGTTCACAGAAAGTGCTTCTAATCTTTATTGTCCGTTCCTTTCGAAATTAAAAAAGAACTTATTCGATATCCTCCATTTTAAGGTAGTAGTCGTTCTACAATGGGATCTAAAAACTAGCTATCAGTCTATCTCGCTTATCATAACGCTTCCTATCATATTTTAGACATCGATAAATAATAGCGACACAAAGATATCGTTATTTAAAAAGGATCGTAAGAAAGTGAATGACTACTACCTTAAAACGAATTCTCGCTTTGTACATGTTCCAAATTCTACGCGTCACCTATTTATTGTTCTAACTTCCACTGTTACCGTAGGAAGCATTCTTGTTCAACTAGTTTTGTACGAAATAATTTTATTCATTTGACATTTCTTATTTCTAAATTATAATTTCTATTTGGCACAGGTCGTTTCGTAAGTTCCTTCATAGATCTTATATTTTCTGCATGTCCTTCGATTAATTAGATACCTTTTATTACTGATACATAGTATCGAAATACGTAATAAATATCCCTCTAATAGCTGAAATATTTGACCGAGCTTACGTTATATATATATATATAT
>NW_017139975.1:31187-33594 GCF_001652005.2 Ceratina calcarata | reverse complement strand
TATAGTTAAATTTCATATTTCATATAACAGTTTCTTTTTACCATTCGTTAAAATGGTCCATCACTCGCGGAACGACCTGTATATAAAATAATAATATACATATGTACTATATTATGTATTTATATATAGTACACGATATAATAAATATATTTCATGAAACACCCATACCCTGATCTCATAAATGACTTCGTACCTTCACATAAAAAATGATTCATTCGTTTCGATAGAAGAAGAATGAAGTTGTTATTAATTCAAGGAAGGGATCAATGAAGATATACAGATCACAGCTCGTGAAATTTTTCTTTTCATGCGTCAAACAAAAAGTTATAAAAAATATTTATATATATCTAGTAGTCGTAATCAAATTCCAAATCGGTCTTTGACAATGGAGAATTGTTTCGTTGAATTGGGCCAACTTCTGTTCCTGCTCTATCAGTTGAACGATCAAAACAAACGAACCACTTTATTACATGATCCAGTTAAAGTTCGACGTTTAGACTACGGACTTTTGTGCAGAACGAAATCGTTTCTAAAGGGATCTATATATAAATAGGAATTTATGTATCACTTTCTAAATATCGTACATCGCACGTTTCCCGTCCCAATAAATAAATAAATGCATAAAAATCTGCAGT
This sequence comes from Ceratina calcarata, assembly GCF_001652005.2. NCBI lineage: Eukaryota > Metazoa > Arthropoda > Insecta > Hymenoptera > Apidae > Ceratina > Ceratina calcarata. Next base: position 32,959 of record NW_017139975.1, on the reverse strand, counting down.
CTAAAGATTCTAATATACATCTCTTTATATACGTAGTTTCCTGTAATCGCGGCGCATGTCGCGGCGTACACGTATTATATACGCGCGCGAATTGAATAAACGTATACACATATACACATGTACATTTACGTAGGCTGTCCCAATCTCGTTAATTCGAAAATCGTAACGGTATCGCGGCATCGCATCCTGTAGCAGTTCGCGTAATAGGTAGGTGGGTAGTTAAAATTTAACAATTAGTAGGATGCGATGTTTAACGGTAAATCCTATGCGCGTACGTATAATTAAGTACGCTATGCGAAAATCGATCGAAACGATTATATTAAAACAATTGATGCATCCCCGAAAACGATGCTTTTCCAAAATGCGTACGCACGTATACATACGTTTGTATGAAGAACGAATGATTACTTTACTTTTTCTCTTTGGTATAACAAGTAAACTTTTAAACTAAGAATCTAGACACGCGCGAGTTCGAATTAACGAGAGAAATGTTTCCTTATCCTATGTGCGTCTCTTAAAATATTCTTCTAAGATGCGATATATATATATAGTTTATACGCGTACCTTTCTGTTTTATTGTAAACAAAATATATGTATATTGTTCGTCGGTAGTATGTACTCCTATAAATGAAATAATAAACGAAACGTTACGCTTAATTGGAAAGATGTGTTCTCATTCTTTTATTTACAAGTCGTAGTTATTATAATAATTATATAGGTATTCACCGTACCTTTCTATAGCGTCGAGCTTTTCGTTTTTTTCTCTTTTTTTTTTTATATGAAATCTGACATCTCTCATGGACGGTTGAATCGAGTACCTCGTCGCTGTCGTGTATCGTAAAACAAAATGATGAAACTAGTCAAATAAATCCATAGAAAATTGCATTTGCATTTGTTTCTTGAAGGAGAGTCTACTTACAATAAATGCAATGAGCAGAATTTCGAAACGAAACAGGATGATATTGAAAACAAGTTGTAGTGACTGACAATAAATAATAGTTTATAAAAAAATTGGCGATCGTTTAATAATCGATGCTAAAACTGAATAAAAAATTATTACAAAGAACTGTTTAATCCTAATGCACCGGAACTCCTTCTATCTCACCACGAAGTAAACGGAACTTAAACTCGATCGAAGGCTCGTCTATTTTCCTTTGAAGGACTAAATCAAAATAAAACAGCTAAGGAAAAATTATTCGTCAATGTAAATAATAGATCACGACGATCAAGAAACAAACCGAATTCGATAAATTGAATTCCGGTGCATTTTCGAGCGAGCATCGTATCCCCTTTCCTCTTCCTAGTAATATTGTTTACCAATTTTTTGAAATCATTTTACGTAGGAAGACAGTTGTCAATAGTTTCGTAATCGCATTTTCTTTATACAATTAATTGTGCGCATTACACTTATTGAATTATAAGAATGGTCCGAAATGTGACACAGGCGAAATAATTTGTTGGGTGTTCGCGTGTTGAATTAGATTTTCACCGCGTCTATCGTCCTTAAACAATTTGTAACTGCAAATTAAATTTCTATTGCAGGCTTAAGGAAAGGGGACACGAAGAATTTTAAATAGACTACTACCTATTTGTATAGCATATTATTTGTGAAATAGATCATCTTACGTGTATATATATATATACATCTAACGTACTTATTCTTTCATATGTCCAAGTGAATTTACACTTTACTTAATTAATCTGCAAAAAATACATTTAATCTGAAGTTTTATGTCGATACTATAATTTGTACAGTTCCGAATGAGATTTCG
>NW_017139975.1:1756-29956 GCF_001652005.2 Ceratina calcarata | reverse complement strand
TTCATTAAATGAGTAACATCTTTTTCGTTCATATAAAATTGCGACGATACTTAATATAGTCGTACAAATAAAATGAACGAATCGGATCAATATCTTTTGACCGAAGTTTAGTAGCAAACATGAATGAAGATGTAGAAAGTAAAAAAAAAATAATAGGTTCTAGGTACTCTCGTCAAGTATGCTTATCTTTCTTTAAAAAAAAGACAATAAAAATATCTTTGGTGCCCCTATTTCACGTAATAAAAGAATATGAGTTTCGAAAAAGAAACGAGACCGATGTATGAGGGAGTAATTCTATAACAGAGGATAAAAATTCTAAGACGAAAATGATCTTGTCGATTTTTATAAAAAGTTTATCTCCTAGTAGATTTTCTTCTACCTGTTGACCGCTTTGGACGACGACTGTTCGACCGCGTCGTGTTTGACCAAGGTAGAGAAAATTCACTGCAACAATAAAACCAGTATTAATCGATGCATTAGCAAAGAGTATAATTACGACGAGCATGTATCTATTTACCTCGGAGTGAAACTGGGAATAGGAGCACCAAATGCAGTAACAGGTAATTGGGGGTCTACTTGAAGACTTTGTATTTGTTCCACGTCAGGCCATAACGACGATACTTGTTCCTCTTCGACGGTAGAAGGGCAAGGCCCAGTATGATTTGTATTATAACAGGTCGCTTGATGATTCTGCCTTTCCTGCCGCTGCTTCAACTTCTCGATGTGCCTCTGTTCTCTAATCACGAAATTTCACAATGTACTCTCAATACCGTACACCTTCTTTCGTTTGATCGCGCAATACTAACCTTATCCTTTGTACATCCCACCTCTTTCTTCGCCTCTCATCGTTTTCTAGTTTTAAATGTCTTTTGTTAAAAATTTCATCATCCAAATTTTCAGTTCCCTCCATGGTATAACAGCTCGTATATATCTTTACCCTCCAATTGGGAACTTCTAGGGAAGTATCACTTTCTATCGGGCAAGATTCCTTTAAACTTAAAGTATAATTAGGATCCCCGACGGCTGTATAATAATGTTCCTCCGTACTGAGGAAAGACTCCTTCTTGGTTAAAGGCTTTCCTTTTCTATCACTTTTTCTACTGCCTTCCTGAGTTAACGTTTTGTCTTGTACCGTAGATGCGTCATTGCTAATCGTAGAAGAACAAGAAACACCTCTTTTTCGTTTGCTTCCACTGGATAACGGCACTGTGTCTGTCCTCCTTTTCTTCTTCTCTTCCCACTCTAATCTAATATCATTACCAGCTTCTACCTTTGCTTCGTGTTTACTTTGATTATCGTTTGGTTCCTGTTTGACAGTCGTGATTCCACCACTAGTGTTTAAGCGTATCTTAAAGCTTTCATTGTACTGAGAATTATTGTTCTCAGATTGAACGTTCCTATTAAGTTCACTTGTCGATGGCACATTCACAGCATTGACAGTCGAAGGGGAACACGGTCCTATATGCTCCGATGCAACGGAACTTTCATTATTTTCCGAACGAAGTTTTTGTAAATTGACACGTCTATCCATGCGCTCAAGGCGCAGCTTAAGCTGTAAAACGAATACAATTATTAGCGACTGATTCATCTCCGAACGGTTCAGATCGTTGAAGGAGAAATATGAATTGGAACGGAATGATTTTGTATGAACGCGGAATTGAGTCGAAGATCAAACGCGTTCCAAAATTTCAATTTCAATCGAAAATAGAACGTTAGACGCGTATGGATCATGTTTATAGGGCTCATTGTGTTCTCGTACAGTAGCATTCGTGGACGACCGGGAGGATCGCGTGACATTCCCGTAAGCAAGTTTATTCATTGTCAATAAACGACAGGCAAGTCGAGTCTCTCTTCGAATCCCAGGCATTTTCATTGTTCACAACTATCAGTCACATGTATCTCTCAAACTTTATTATGAATCGTGTATAGATATACATATAAGACGGAGCAGTAGCGATGAAACCGACGACGGATATCGCGAAACGTCATCGCTCCTTTCAGAAAACTCTTTCGCTTAATGACCCTTCCATTTTCCATGGTAAGATCGTCGTCGTCGCGAAAATTGCGCGCGAGAATCGAGTAAGAACGTGCTCAACTTGTTTCGAAGTTATGATTTCACACGGAACAGCGCCATCACGTGGTAACGTTGTACCTGACCTTCAGGTTCGACCACCCAATCGGAGAACGCTGAAGAAGAACCGCGAAAACGGAGTAGAAAGAAAGGGGAAGGATGAAGTATCGACACTGACACACGGCCGGACGTGAGCGCGGGCATTTTAGAACATCTACGTTCGATCGAAACGGCAGAACCAAATGAAACGAGCGAACGGATAAGCGAAAGGTGCAAAGGAAAAGTACCGTTTCGTTTTCCTGTCTGAGAGCTGCCAAGAGTTTATCCTTGGTGACTATTTGTTCGGACTGTTGTTGAATCAAATCGAGATGAAGGAGCAGGAGCTCCTTGAGATGTTTCACCTCAGTCAAATCGTTCTGTCGCGGTTCGTTGCCGCGAAGAGGACTGACACCGAGAGTAGAGGTGGCGGTTGCCACCGTCGGTGTACCGCCGTCCGTCATGCTGGCGTACATGTGATCGAAATCGCAAGGGAAGCTGAGTATGCCGGCGGCCGGTTTCCCGTCCTCGTCGGCGTTTTGGAACTCATTGCAACTGTTACTCTGATTTACGACGGAGTTACCAGCAACGGTGGTGGTCGAGACCGTGTTATTTCGAACGCCGCTAGTAGTCGACGCGTTAGACAAGTGTTCGTTCATCGCCGCGACCATGTTGTCGTCTTCCTCCTCGTTATCTTCTTCCTCGTCTTCTTCGTAATAAAGAGCAGGAACGGTCGTGGTCGTTCGATCGTCGTGTTCAATGATACCGATGGTAGTGTTGGTGATGGTATCGGTGGCGGTCGCGGTAGTGGTGGCAGATGCGATGGTGGTAGTAGCGGCGGTGAGATCGACGATTGGTGCCTCCTCAATGCATGTCCCCGCGTACGCCTCCTGAAATTCTGTTTCACTGTACTCGATTCTCGAGTTCACATCCCTTCGACCGCGTATCTCCTCGTAATTTTCCGGTATCTTCGGATCGGGATTAACGTCACAAAACTCCACGCCGACGACGCCCCCGGCGATCAAGCCGGTAACGCAGACACCGCTGTTGCTGTTACTATCACTGTCACCATTACCATTACTGCCGGAACGGCCACTACCACAACCGTTGTTACTAGCACCACTAGGAACAGTAGTACCAGCGCCAGCGACAACACCGCTAGTAACAGTAACAATAGTTGTATCAGTATCATTACTACTATCACCAGCGAAGACGATCAACGAAGACGAGTCAGTGCTGCCAGCAGCGCCGCTCTCGTTTTCTTTCTTATTCCCGTACTCGTATCCGTCAACGTTCTCCTTCTTGATCTCACCGTTCAACAGTTTCGAGGCGGCTGAACCACTCGACATCTTCCCTCTCTACCGCCCTCACTGTCGCTTCCCACTTCTTCATTTGTGGCCGCCTCGAGCGTACCACGCGCCCGCACCGCGCACATTAAGCGTCTTGACAATACCTTCACCGACGATGCCTTCACCGCCGCTCTTCACCCCCGTCACATATTATTACCCTTCTTCATCTATTCCTCGGCTGCTCCACTCCGCGATACACTTATTCAACAGACTTGTCCCTTTTCTGTCTTTTCTATCGGCGTCGAGCGATACACTCGTCACGAACTATCTGCCAGTGGCAGCGCACGAGGTGCAGTGTCCCTGTCGTCCGAGTTCGTATGTACTTGTGTTGTATGTTTACTCCGACGAACGATGCCAACGCGAGCCGCGCGCGCGGCACGCCGTTTCCTCTCCACCCAGCATCTCGTACTACCGACATCTCGAATCCGTTCGCCAAGACTTTTTCACCCTCGCCTCACCGTTCCCGTATATCGGTTACTTCGATCACCCACTTATTCGCTCGTTTCGCGCCAACTTAAAATCCGCATCCTCCTCGAGGTCGTCATATATTAATTATCATTGACTACGAGCTACACGATTTAAGGATTACTTCTATTCGTTACGTTCATGTGAACCGTTGAAAATATTTCGTGGCAAATACGTACATCACGTTTCGATCGTTCTATTCTTTTCTTATATAAAAATATTTTCAACGTACTATGTTCCATCGAATTATTTGGCATCTGCTCTGCCAATTACACGATAATTTTAGAAGATTTTCGATAATACAGGGATGCGTCATTGGTAGCTATTTATTTTTGAATATTTATTCTTGTATGATGCATGTATATGTATCTAATTATTAAATGTATAACTAATGAAAGTTGTATCGCAATTAACCTTTGATCGTTTCCTTTTAATTCAGCTACGCTTATTTGCATACGATCAACGCTTCAAATCATGTTTCAGATAAATTTACACGTAAGTATACCGCGTCCGTTCCTTGAACCTGTGTATACAATTCTGTATCAAAATGATGGACACGGAACGGTTCTATATAAATTTGTCATCGAATTGATTCGTATTCCATAGTCGGTAATATTACATACAATGTTTATTACGATGATTTGTATATTGGCATCAAAATTTACAGTCTACAATGCGTTACATGTTTTTCTCTCACGACGTTTCGCGAAAAACTGTGACCACCTAACATATGATAAGAATGATAGAAAACGATGATTTTTTTTTAAATAATTATCGTGAGAACCTTGATAATAATAGACTGCTAATGTGCGCCTAAAAAGTAATATTAATAACAATGTCATGTGATTTTTATTCATTACGGATATGTTGCATCGATTGTTTAATAAGTGAAACAATTGATACAAAATGTTGTATATAAAAGAAGCTAATAGGTACTAAATGCTATTAATTGTACCGCGAACAACTTGCACGATATAATAAATGATGAATAAAAAGAGACTTAATTACAAACATGTTGCGTTGTATTCAGCTTTTGTATAATTCGGGTGCCTTCTCTTTTATAAAGCTAAATTTTGATTACAGAACCTTCGATCAACGCTAAACTATTCGTAGCTATTATTGCCTCTCGCGAATTCTGATTGAATTATACCTACTAACTAAAACTGCACTCTCATACGTATCGGAGAACCAAATCACATTAATCGTCTACGTCATAAATAATAAAACGGATTTCTTATTTATTAACTGAACAAAATAACTCTGTTCCAGTAGTACAGTTAGTAGGTAAATAAAATTAATTATTCGCTGTTCTGTGTGCATTAATTAATTATTACATCTATATCGAAATTGTTATTAAAGAATGATAAAGCCATGCGCCTCGGTGTGCCTCGTACATATAGTTACAAGTATAATTAATAATCGTGTAAGTTGACCTCACGATTATTCCAATCATTACTTCGTTCAAATCGATTTGCATTTCATATTGGTTCGCTCATTGATATGACGTTCTTCGAATATATGTATTATATAACAACGTCGTAAATATAATTTACTGAATATGTAAATATATCTAAAAAACGTGATCGAGATACAAAAATTGATTTTCTCGTAAAAACTTCTATAAACAGAACTATATACAAAAGTATAATGGTTTATCTGTTAGATCGATCGGATACAAGTTTAGTGTCCCTTAAACTTGTATCATACGAGTCGTTTATTAGTTTCATTTACGGAGTTCCTACGCAGCTTGAGCGTCGAAGAATAAAGAAAGAGAAAAAAATACGAATTGCTGAATGGATAGTGAATTTGCCATTTCGTTTTGTAACATTCACCGGCACATCGCGAAAACACGAACTTTCGGATATGAATTTAGTGTTAAGCATACAATGGTCATGGTTTGAGTATTATACGGATGGATGGATGTACATAAATCTGAAAAACAAAACGGTATACTATTTTCGACTCATGATCTACGGCACAACATCTAATTCTCTTTCTAAGGACTATACATTCAACGTAACGTTTTTCGGTTACCGTTCCTATTACATTAATTAAATTACCTAATAAATATAACAACGCTGATATACAGATTTGAACATTCACTAGTTACATGCAATTATAAATATAGTTTTTTAACTACGCTATTCGATGCTATCTTATATATGTATATTTCTATGTACAATTATTACAGTACTTTTCATCCCTTTCCTCGTTTCAACATCTCTGCCTCATGTAAAGCGTATCGTTCGCACAGACATGTGTACAGACACACGAACATGACGAAAGGAAACTTCGAGGCGACGATTAAAAAAAGAACATACGTTATGAAATAGTAAAATTTTCCCGAGAATGGATCTCATGAATTCCAACAAGCTCCTATCCCATATTTCTCCCGTATCAGGTATACACGTAGATTCATAAATATTTGAAATCAATTCGATGCGAAAAAAATAATTCCTATTTTCGGGAAAGTTAGACAGTTGAATAGAATATTTGTTCGAAACGAAAATGCGAGATATTTCTACAAAACAGGTGCGACGTTGAAAAATTCTAGATTTGAAATTCATGCAAATACCGCTGTTTATGACTAGAGTGATAATATTAATTCACGATGTAATTAAACCCACTTTTTCTCAAGCTGAATAACTTGTAAGCATAAAAAAACGAATACGTATATTTTTTTCAACGCCACTCTCAAGGAACTGCGAGTTAACATATTTTATTCCCTCGTGCATTTATTCATCAATAATTTTCCTCACCGATATTGCAACCTCTTTGATCTCTGATCAAGGGTCTACAGTTTATAAATAAGATATCCATTCAACTAAGGTTGAGCCTTGCCTTCCCCTAAGATTAAATATATTTTGAGTATGTTATAATGTTATTAATTCCGTTCAAAGTTGTCTAGAGAAAATAAAAGGAAGAGCGAGCTTGTTAAAAAATAAACAGCTTGTACCATCGGCTTTGATCAATCGTTAATCTGATACTTTCCCTCCGCGATAAGTGTACTGTGCCGGTAATGATAGGAACTACGGTTAAGTTCAATTGAGAAATCAAACTTGTTGAAAAATTTGAGCGGTCCGACAGTGTCCGAAATAAAACGAAAATTCATTCGAAAAGAAAACGTATACGGTTTGTTGGAGATTCTCTTCAAGTGTCAGAAAGTTAAAATCGTTTGAACTAACGCGATCGATCGAAAATTTGTATTGTCTCCCGACGGAAACGCGGCGGCGATAAGCTACTTTAAAAAAATACATTTAATCGCTGCGAGTCTCGTAATTGTTTAAAAAATATCCGCGTTCGATTCATTCATCTTTGGGAACGCTCATTCGTTTTAAAAATATGTTTGTAATTAATTTCTTAACACGAGATAGAAGAAATTTCTTACTGGTACGATATCTGTCGGAACATACTACTAATCTCCTCCATCGTTTTGTTCTTCGTCTCGGGCACCTTCTTGTAAATGAAGAAGACGAAGAACGCCTGTATCATGGCGAAAACAATGAATACGTAAGCGCCCATCGCCTCTTGGAGAGGTAGAAATCCGATGCTGACGATGAAATTCGCTGTCCAGTTGACCGCGATGGCAACGGACGTGGCCGCGGGTCTCGCCGATTGATTGAACAACTCGGACACCAGGAACCAGGGAATGCTACCTGGCCCGGTTGCGAACAGAACTACGAACATGATCACCAATACGATGGAGAAGTACGCTGCTGTACTAGACGTGTCCTGGAAACAGCAGACGATTACATTACAGTGTCGCTCCCTTCGAAAATCATTTTCTTGAAAACGATTACTTACAGCGAAAGCGAGACAAATCGCGAGGAGAACGGTGTCGATGAACATTCCACCGAAACCGATCAACAACAACGTCTTTCTTCCAGCTTTCTCAACGAGTATCAACGAGATAAATGTCATAAGGACGTTCATCGCGCCGACGCCCATCGTCGCGTTTTGAGCGGCGTTTTTATCCAGCTGCGCCATCGTGAAGATCTTCGTCGAGAAGAACATGACGGCGTTTATACCAGACAATTGTTGCGCGAACATGACCATGATCGCGATCGTCAATGGAATTCTTAGAGTAGGATTTACAAATAGTTCTTTCAGCGTGACCTTTGGCACGAGCTTCACCGATTCATATTCCGTTCTCATTTCCTCCATCTCGTCGTGAACTTCGATTGTGCCGCGCAACCAGGACAGAGCTACGAGAAACAATTGTCTCGTTGAGATGAACGTCTCGATCCAATAATGATACAGTTAAAAATTGTTCGCTAAAGAACATGTACACGTGATTTGATAATACGTTTGTTAATGTACCTCTTTGAGCTTCCATATCCTTCCCTCTGCCCAGCAATAAATACTTTGGACTCTCGGGACACAGAGGAAGGGTGATGACTTGGAAGATGGCAGGTACGATCGTCAAGCATAAAAGAAGCGGCCACTGTTCGCTCGTTCCCAGAATTTGTTCTAATCCAAGGATCTGCGATACCAGAATCGACATAGTGATGACTAGCTGATAAACCGTACCAACAGCGCCTCGCAGATGGATCGGTGATATCTCTGCTAAGTACATGGGTGCCAGTCCAGCGTTCAACCCTGCGTTTATACCGATAATAAATCTGCCGATGATTATCATCTCGTAGCTGTTGGCCGTTTTCGCGAAGCCCTCGAAGATCACCGTGGCTAACACCAAGACGTTGTTCAACAGCAAACCGCCTTTCCTGCCGAAACGATCGGCTATCCACCCGACCAGCGAACCACCGATCATGCCACCCACGCAGAATATCGACACAGCTATCGACCATATCATCGTAACTTCCGATTGTTTCGTCGGTACACCGGTTCGGTTCATTTTCAAGTTACTGATCCAGTCCTCGATAAGCTGCGACAGATCGTCGGAATTGTTTACATTGTAATCGATATTTATGTAAATATAATACAAAAATATTTCAAGCTCTTGAAGAATAATATGTTCCTGCATGCATTCGATATTAGGCGCTTAAAAAAAAAAAGTAAAAATCACGTAGATACATTTAAAATCGTACGATAAGTAGTGAAGAATCATTATATAACTAAACGCTTCATTAACTTTTTCTATCGATTCCACTTATTAGCTCGTATAAAATTTCCATGAGTTGGGAAGAAATTGTTCGAGTGTTTAAATCAAGAGTCTTAAATATTTAATTAGTGACGCGGATGTGAAATTGAATACGTAGCCTGCAAGTGACCGGACAATAAAAATTAAGTTTAGCCGAAAACAAGAACGCGCGAATAAACGCGATTTATAACATAGATTGACGTCGGCGCTGCGTATAAAAAATGCTGACAATACGTCTCTTCTTATGAAATACCTGCTGAGGTGCATTAACGACACCGGTGTTGTACCCATGTTGAAATGATGATCCGAGTGCAGCAGCTGCAATAGCAAATGCTAATCGCCCATTCAAACCCTGCAACATAAGAGATAATACGTTTTTACATGGATGATCCCCTCCTATGTAATAAGCGAACATCTATAACGTTAAATATTCGTCAGTTTACATTCTTAATCCGATGCCGCTACAAGAAGATAAGGATAGTATCACTTTCATTTCATTTAGAAGAACGAGTCGAATCTACTGAACACTTTTCTATTTAATAAATCATATATCCGTCCGAGATCTGATAAAAACGACGGATAATGGAGCGCGTTTAATAACGAAAATATTTCTTATCATGAGCAAACTGTTCACTGAACCGAGAGCCCAACTTGTGTCTTACCGCTCTCCCATAATAAGTTATCTGCTCAAGCCCGATCGTTTTCAGAGTCATCGAGGGATATTTTGATTGATTCACTGATGTGTAAAACAGAACTCGTGCTGGGAGTTGACCGAAGACTGAAGATCGCTCGGACGTTTATGCAAATTATATCGGACTCCGGTGTTTTCAAACACGTGTCAAAGACTACTCTGCGGGTCGGTACCCCCGCCATGCATTTTTATACCGCGCCACACCACGTCTAAGCGGACCATCGTGTGTACACGGTAAAGCACGCACACGTATCTCAAGGAAATCTACCAGCCAGTGTTTCTCAAATCGAATGAACGATCCGGTGAAACAGTACATTTAACGCGTTTTTATTGCTTGCGTCTACTTCTTGAAATTCTGAGACGTGGCCCGAACAAGGACACGTTGTTATTCTCAAGGTGGGTCAGCAAATACATATTCGAAGAGAGCAATTAGGAAGTATAACGACCTGCGATACTATTCTCGGTAAGACTAGGCAATTCATTTCTTACGTCTTATTGTTCACTTTATTTACTTTCATTACAACAGGATTGAGATTACCTCCCAAGTACAATGCTGCTACTTCATACACATTATTATTACGTAAGCGTATATTTGAAAGGGACTATTAATTAGAAGGCGAGCATTCAACGAGAGAACATTCGCCACAATAAAAATATGCCTATCCCCGATCATGGCTATTCTTTAGTTCTCATGAATATGCATAATACGAAATGCGGCAAGGCTCGGCGTTCCTCTTGAAGAGCATTGCCATGGTTCGCTTTTACCGCTTCCTTTTTCCCGGTCTTTAACCGGCTTACTATACCCATTCGGAACGTGGCCAACATTTCCGAGTGATCAATCCGAAAAACGAAATGATTGACGATGAGAACAGTGTATGTTAAGATTTATTTACTCTTCTTAGATACGTCTAATTCGGGTCCAAGAATTGATACTTGAAAAAAATAGTATATACACGCTTATCAGTCACAAAGTCCACTCGTCTGGAAAAAACAGTTGTTGGGAAAACAATAGTGACGAAGTTATATTATGCCGGTTTGTTACGGTGTCCATAAAGAAAATTTTTCGCCCTTTGAACCACGTCTACGTCGGCAGTCGCTCGGGACGGGGGAGTGTCGACCACGGCCAATGCCGATTGGTCCGCACAGCCAAGCCTCTGACATACGAGTCTCGTGGTAGCCTCGACCGTCCTAATTATAGCCGCGGCTTGTCACGAGCGCAAACATTTTACGTATCCAAACCACCGAATTATCAATTACTTTCGAGGAATTTTCGACGCTGTGTGTGTCTAAGATACAGTAGGGTCAGTTATATACCTGCAAGGAAAATATTTAAAACTTGGTACTTTATCAGTGTCGAGTAATGTAACTAGACCATAAGTCGAAGAGCAACAGAACAGTGTATAAATATAAGGAAACAGTTGTTATAGACATTATAAAAATCAGAATAAAAGTTTGCCCATGTTTTTTTTTTAAAGAAAAACTTTAACATGTCATTTCATGCGTGTTTCGCGCCACGTTTCCCTGGTCGAAAATAAGAAGATTGACGTTGCCTTCATGCTGATGCCCTCAAATAAAAATAGCTCCGAGAATTTAAACGATTTGTTTTGTAAAGTGAAATTTCCGAAATAAAAATGCGCAGAATATATAAGACACGATTTTCTGTTTGCACGATTTCAAAATTCCAAGTACAAAATGAAGATACAGAAATAACAATTCGCGTTCGAATGTTTTAATATCATTTGTACGCTCATTATTACGACTCTTATAAGCGTTTGGTTAATATACATGATAGTAAAGATACGAATTTGCATATTAGCTTGCGTCAGTCGTCGTACGATGTAGATTACCTTTTAATAATTACAAACGTCCAAGTGGAGACTTCCACAATTTAAGAGAATAGATACGAATAGAAATTATGACGTAGTTTATAAATTAACAATTTGACAAATTTCCTACTATAAATGTACTCGGTATAAAAGAGGAAAAACGAATGGCGAAAAAATTATCTTCGACAATTAACTGCAAGAGGCTATCCATATAAGTAGAATTTACATATCTGCTGAATTAACATAAGTTCAAGTGAATATTTTTCTCCTTCCAATAAAATAAAATAAAATAAAATAATATATTTAAGTACTCTGTATTCCATACCTACTGAAAGATTGTACTACGAAATTCCTTTTCAATAATAGAAGATTTCACATTCTCGTTCTGTTAATCACAGTATAAATACTAACATAAACAATTACGTACGTACGTAGATTAGCGTATTCACTGTACATACGTAAGGATACGTATAATGTACCGAAACAAGTGCTTTACGTTCAGCTATAATACCTTGGCAGAAACGTGGCCGGAAAATGAGAGTAAATTGTCTAGGACAATTGTCGTAATGTCACCGACGCATACCTCGACTCGGCGTTGCACGTACACAGCGTACGCAACCTTGGTCGAACGCAAGACTTGACATAGTTTCAGATTAATGTCATCTTTCATTTAACTCCTTTCACTTTTAATTCGATGGAATCTGATTCGCGACAGCCGGCGGTATTGTACGGAAGAAAGACGAACGCGAGGAACGAATCTCGGCTAAACAACATTATTCAATTGCGTCTGGTAATATGTATTATGAGCGCCATTCCGTATAGAGGACATGTCGACCTTTCCTATACCCAACAGCCACGAATGCTCTTGTTCCTCGGTTCCACCTGAACATATGACATGTTCTTTTATATCCAACGAACCGAACATTTCAACGTCAAACAACGAATTTATCCAACGAAAAATGTGGAAAAATTGCCGGTACACCTGAATACACGTTCCCGCAATCAGCGCTTTCGCGGATATCTGGGTTGGATTTCAAATGAACCGTGTTTTCAAAGATGTCCTTAAAACAACGATGCCGGCGAGAAGAGAAAAGAAATAGAATCTTGAAAAGTGATCTTTCACCTCTAGAGATAAAGCGTACGATGAATATTTACGTTTTTATTTGAATAAAAGAACATTGCACCGGGAGTTTCAATTGGAACAAAAATTAGACTAATCAAAACACTGATATCTGTTCCTGAAATATCTATGTACCTCGAGGGCGTCGAGATTTAGCGGTAAAACACTAATAACATTTGCACGTTGTTCACAATGCACAGAACAAGCACGATACAGTAATTTCAAGAAATATTTCACCGAACCGAGGTATTCTATAAATATTATATGGTATGTGATAAACACTCGTGGTCGGTTTGTTAAGAGGAAAACTGGAGCGCCGATATCATGTTCTTTTTCGGTGAGATTAATATGTATAATAAATTATCATTGTGTCCTGCCGACTAGCGAGAAGTGTGGGCGAAACTGTGGAAAGTACGGTTTGCGAGATATCTCGCCCGTTGAATTGTTTCAATCGTACAGCAGTGAATGAATCCATGTAGTTCTTCAAATATTTAACGAAACGTAATACTAAGTAGACGATTAAATAAAACAATTATCAATTAGACGTCGTTTATCTAAGTTAACAAGCAACTTATAGATCGTTCAGAAGCAGTACTTTTTCAAATGATGAAGTCTTCTATAGTAGATCTTCGTGAATGAGTAAAGATAGGCGATTTTGTAGATAGCTCACCCTTGTCGCGAGCCGGCGGTTCGTACAAAAGGTAGATTTGTCTTTACCTGTGGCTTTTCCCTGGTCATGATAAAATAAAAATTTGGTAATCGCACTTCGTTATGCAAACGGTTCCCTTGTTTTCAATAAATCCCGTGTGGAAAAGGTGAACGTGAAGCGGATGCGAGAAGAGACCGACCGGTTCCGTGTCACGACCGCGTTTGAAAGCTACTGAGAGACAACATTCGTGTGTGCGAGACGAAAGCCGATTTTCGAAACGAGTCATACCTCCCTCTCTTCTTTGCCTCACGCTCCCCTCGAACGAATCCCATTGGATATGCTGCTACCCCTCTCTCTCTTTCTCTCATTCTCTCTCTCTCTCTGTCTCTCTCACCGAAATCCAGCATTTCATCCGACCGTGGAATTCTGAAGAAATTACCACGTTTCAGGATTGTTAGGGCAAACTGGAAACTACCCCAACGTTTATCTTCGTCTCCGTCCATTATCTTAAAAATTTTCCTTTCCTATCTTCAATGGAAAATTCTATCAGCTTGTGGAAAACTGTTGAGAATTTAATCACCAATTTATATCGCCTTTGTTTCCGTACACTTATCTTCACTTGGTAACCAATTTTTCTGTTACGGACGTACAGGAGACTGTGAGACCACGAGACGAATTTTTCTCTTTGTTGAACATTCTAGAACAGGAATTCACGTGTATACGTACTACCCCCGGCTCTTGTGCTTTTCTCTTCTTTCGGAACTCTGCCTTACGAACCCCAGCTCAAACTTCACTGAATTTAAGCCTTTCAAGGCAACGATTCTAATTAACATTTACGTCCTGATTTAATACCAGAGAACGCGACGTTGAGTTTCCTCATTAAAAAAAAAATCGCTTAGAATTACGGGCGTACAATTATCGGATGCTGATTTCGTGAAATATGCGTCTATTCCCCTTGACCACCTGGCGATCCGATCGTTATCCGTTTTCCTGATTAAAAAACTAAGTACGTGCTTAAGCTATATAAATGAAACACTCGAAATTCATACGACGTATTAAAGATGTATAGGCTATATATGTATATNGATTTTTCCAAGTACACCCTTCAGATTTCGCGAAATTTTCGTTTTTTGTGAATAACTTCTAAACCGTTGGTCCTACGGGAAAATTACATACGACCTTTCTTGTAGAGGACAACGACATCTACAATTTCTATATAAAAAGTTTTCGCTAGCATTAATAGTTAACGGGTAATTTGCAAAAAACTGTTTTTTCGTTTTACGTCAATATCTCGTAAACTATTAACGACATTGAAAAAGTTTTACATGGAAATTGTAGATCTCGTCGTCCTCTACAAGAAAGGTCGTATGCAATTTTCCCGTATCTCCAACGGTTTAGGAGTTATTGAGGAGAAACGAAATTTTTTTCCAAAAGTTCGCCGTTTCGACGGTGGAATGGTCGGATTTTGTCAACATCAGTAAAATGCCAAATAATCATACTTAACTCATTAAATATCGAAATTAGATGAAAAGTGTACTATTTTTAATTACAGGAAATGCGTTTTTCTAAGGTACATAAACTTTTGGGATTGACTGTATAGCCAATACATCCTTAACACAGATAGATATCATCCACAGGTCTTGATTTCTTACGTTTGTCCTTGTCTCTCCGAACATTTATCCGCGTCTCGATTTCATCGATCTTCAACCAAAGTTCCGCGAGACGAGCTTACATTTCATCTACCGCAATATCGGGTTTACAGGCTCGTTCGAAAATAATCAATTTATATAACATCGTTTATCACAGATCGATACGATACTGCAATTAAAATATTTTATCTGAACAAAACGTACGGGACGATCTAGAATAAGGGAGCAATTCGTTTGTTACTAGGAGCTAGTACCGTCTCAATGGAAAACCGGACGTAGCCTGTTGACGATGGTGCTCACGTCTAGTACACCAATTTTATAATTAAGGATATTGAAGTCGGAAAGGCTGTCAATGTCACGCAACCTGGAGAACACTTAAACGACGCGATACATTTATCCTTCCAAGAGATGATCGACGCATTTGTCGATCGTGCATCAATTTTTCCGACTATCGTTCGAAACAAAGGAGTTAATTATAAATAATTAGTGACTCTGTCTATTCATCAGCCGCGGTCGACCATGTCGTTCGATCATGGAAAACTACTAAGGCTCGTGTTTTTTCCGATCTTTCGGAATGTTTCATGAAAATAAATAGAAGAACCAGGATATTTCGGAGATAATTGAAACACAGTTCGGTGAACTCGACTTCGTTATCGCTGGACGGAAAAAAAAACACGAATGTAACAACGACGCGCGACACACACTACGTAGCCACATGCGACCAATATCTAGAAATATGAGACTGAAATGAAATCTAATAACGTATCCGCGTATAGAAAATTTATTGTATTTACGACTACGTATCGCGTGTACAAATTGTTTTCTTTATGAAGTGTGACAATGCAGTAAAAGCACGAGAGAGTTTATCAGTATTTATCGATACTATCAAAATTTAATGAGCGAGACACCGATGACATTCGACATGCCAAGAACTTTACTCAAGATTAGATTGCTTTTTCTCTTCACCGGTTACAGGCGATTTCGTCGAACACGGTTCATTTAAAAAATATGAAACAAAAAACTGTAGAATTTATTATTTTTATCAAAAATAACTCATGCCCATCGATACGTTGTTTGTCATAATGTACTCACCCACTGCTTATCCTCTGTGACAGACTAAATGCGAACGGACAAACAGAGAAAGAGATAAGGCTCCGTTTCTCTATGATTTTCGCAGAAATTTTTAAGAAAATTCCTTTACCTTTGGTGCCGGAGTCAAAGCAGTCGGCGTCGTAACCTTCTCCTCAATTTCATTGTTAGACTAAACCGTGTATAATTAAATATTAATTAATCGTGTTAAATGTTATTGAGTGTTAACAGTAATCTCCTTGTTTCACGGTACCTTGTCCCCTTCCATCGCCATCGTAAAGCAGCTTGCAAAGATAAATCGTAAATTACATAAATGCACATTTCACAATTAAATCACTGTTCAACCAAAATATTTAAATTAACATCAACGATAAAACGATTTACGAAACAACTGTTACAAAAAAAAAGTACGAGCAATAATAGATAGCAAATCGTGAAAGTCGAATTTAGTTCGTAGATTAAACTTGGTAATGTTTCTTATCATTTCGTAATTAACAAATTAAAGATGATATCGGGTAAGAGTTCAACACGGTCTGTGCGTGTCGGACAGTTTCTTATTTGAATATTCAAACACGCGTATCGAGACACATGTAGCTTAAGAATTTTATGATCTATAAAATCTGCGCTGCGCTCTAAAAAGATTGACAGTTCCCTGACACTGCATTGTCAACGAACGGCGCAGCGTCAGCATACACAATTCGCGTTCTACGTGAACAGTTTTTCTTCATCGATCAGCCCATAAAGAAAATCGACACGATGGAATAATTGTTTGGCTCCGTGATGAAATATACCAAGTAATTTCGTCATACGATTATGTTAATACATTATTACACTAAGTACTCATTTTATGACATTTTATATAAGATAAATGATGCAAATTACACGTGAAAATCCCAACATTTCTGATGCAATCCGGACTGTACACTTTGTCTGAAGTACATATACATACTTGTACATTAATCCATTTCAGTTAGTTGAGTGTTGTAATTGATGGAGATATAACATGTCCCCTAGACTAAGATTGTAAAAGATCACAGAAGGGTTATCATCCCCCAGCAAGTAACTTGATTATATATAAATTGTATATAAACAATTCTGACAGTACAAAAGAAAATCTTTTGACTAAACATTATATAAGTGACACAGCCCTTGATAATTCTGTATCACTCCGAAGGAATTCAGAGATTAACTTGTTGAGGAACAATCATTAGGAATTTTTGATTATGGAATAAAGTACAGAATTTATAATCGCGTAATTTCAATAGCGTGCCGCCACCCCAACTATAATGTAATTGCAACTATAATGATCAACAATAATAATAATAATTATACATAGACACCAATAGAGATAAATATCTGCCAGTCACACTACCATCATAAAAATGACTAAGGCACGTCTGCTTGTAACGATTCCTTGAAAAAAGCATTTGCACTTGGAAGTCGATGATTACCAATATGAACAATTATTTATTCCTTAACGATTCCGACAGAAGAAAATCAATTTCAATGCTCGTGTCCTTGCAGACCTTAACGTGTGTCGAGCTCGCATGAAGTCAGAACACAGGAAGATCAGAATGAATTTTCAGAAGAATTACCTACGTTGCCGCGTGAATGAGAAGCACGAGACCAGCGAAACCTGTCTGTACGTATGTACGCACTTATTGTCGATGACGTGATACAAGGAGACTGAGGTTCAACTGTGTATCCGAGGGAAAGTCCGCGTTCGATTCCCGTGTGCTTATACCTGCTGAGTGAGAGAACAGTGGGCGAACACCACCCACTATAATTTCGAGCGCAAGCGCGAAAATTTACCGGTCTGCACTTTCTATTGCAATCCCGAATCTAAGATTGCTTCATCTTTTACATGTTCAGGAAACGCAGTGATTCATGAAAGTATCGGCTTGTGCAATAAGCTTGCACCGAAGGATTACGTACATCGAATACATAAGAAAACCTTTTTACGAATTAAAAGTAACTCATAATGTATTCCGACGGTTTTTATTCGATGAATATGCAAGCCAGCATGCTTCTCTTTCGGTGTTGTGCTTTTAATTTAACATTTGGTACGCGATAACAAACCGAGTTTGATCTTTCGCACCATGATATTGCCTTATTATTACTTAAATATAGAATTTTTTGTAATCAACCGACGATTCCCGATAATACTTCGTCGTATTAGGCAACTATCAGCATCGAATTCTCATGTATCGAATTACACGCAGGTTCGATCAGACGAGATATATCTAACCTCAAATAAGCATCATTACATGGAAATATTATGCAAAATCCACTGTACCTTGTAAGGTTCGCGACGATCAGCTTTTATTTAAATGCGTATGTACTCGAAGCTCGTGGAATTTGTAATTTGCAAGTCGACGTACTTCTTCTGCTCGTGTCTACTTCAATGTACACAAGTCCTTACGCACATCAATCGCTCAACACGGATAGCAACGTTTTTACTGTTGTCATTATGTCAATACTTTTCGCGTAATATGAACGTCGGATAATGTTCGTTAACAAATAACGCGGAGTATCGGAAAAAGACGCGAGAGGTTTTACTGACTGTCGTACGTGTCTTTCTTGAGCCTGCGCCTCCACGCGCGCCTATTTGGAACAAATGTATGCCGGTAGATCGATATGTTTTGAACTTCAAGTTTACGCGTACTTTCGCTAATTGAACTTGAGAACTTAGATAATTTTATTATACAGAAATAGACATCAGTTCGTTAAACTTCGAGTTATATCTCTATTAAACGAAAGACGGAGGAAACGAAATGTGAATAAGGAAGACGCAGGATTGTTTATCACAATTATTTTAAGTAAAATTGACGCCATGGCGTGGGCAACGAACGGTTGTGTTGTACGTATGTGTGTACGTATATATGCGATCAACGTCATTACAGATGGCGAGCCCCCAACAATCGTTCTCTCTCCTTTATACTCTCCCTTCCCAACCTCTTTGTTCGAACTATTATTATATATAATGCTAAGAGCTGAATTCCAACTTTGCTAATATATTATACTAATAATAAAACAGCCATCGAGTTGTATGTGCGATTAATGTAATGTTGTAAGAGATCGCGAGAAATAATGTATTCTAATTTTCATAAATTCATACTGTAACAGGTGTAGTAAGAATTTAACGTTACTCTCAAATATTTTCAAGCCAATATTTTATTTCTGTACGTTAAACGGATATATCTAAAGAACGCAAAGTCATTTCCGGTGGCACGTCGATGTACGAGAATTATTTGCATTTCAAATGCCCTATTCTTTTCGAGTCAGAGGCGTCTGTCATAGTTAAAGATCTCCGGATTTTACATGGACTCGAGTCACGAAACTTTCTTATAAAATAAAAATATTTGTATACGAAATTCTTCCGAGAAGAAGATAGAAAGCGCAGACATTTTAGGAAAGTCCATTCACATTTCGAATGACTAACATTTCTGGGAAGCTGTGGTCTACGTGCTCGACGAAAGGTAGCATCCTTTGAAGTGAGATTAATTAATTAGGATTACTTCCAACTGTAAACGTTCAGTTTCTCTATAATTACTGACTTCGTAAATTTATAGAAAAATGTATAAATAGAATATCGAGAGGCGAGTGCATACTGCAATACTTAAATGATAAAAGTATTTAAATACACAAGATGAATTACAAATGTTTCATTTTGTATGAATGTCCGAAGTCTATTAATTACGAAAAGCGAATGAACGATATCGTTTCGAGTAATCGTAGCTAATTCAAGAAAAAAACGATTACAAGTTGTATTTCATTCGAAATAAATACATAATAGATTCAATAACTTGACGAGATAGATACGCGGTTGATTGCAAAGTAAACAAAAGCGAGTCAGATAATTATGAGATATCGGCTCTGCCAAATATGTACCTGCCTAAAAAGGTATTTCATGTTCGTGATATCGTAACTCTCGTATCCTATTGCGTCAGCTCGTTCTACAGAAATTACAAGAGACCAGCAGGTGACGTGCCCCGCTACACACCCATCGGATTGACCATTCACGAGCAAGCTCCTCGAGTATTCTCAAACCGTTCAACACATAATCTGCTTACAACTGAACATTCTTTCCAAAGTTAGAAGAATATTAAATATCTATCAGATATCGTTTAACTAAGTAAATAAAATATAGGCAAAGATGTAGAACACGTTAATTTTACTACCAAACAAAATTTCAATACTGCTGTGACACAGCAGAGGAACCAATGTCTCGGTCAATAAGACGCCCATAGTTCAGCATTTCGTAATAGGAATCAAGCGAAAGGGAAATCCACCTGTTGACAACGTTGTTTTAAATATAAAGCAGAAACTAGAGAGACACCGATCCTAATTACAAACTCCGACGATTGAAAGACACGTTGTCTAAAGAATTCCTTAGAACACGATATCGATACAAATTTAATACACACGTTGCATTATTATGTACATAACAGAATAATTAACAGAATAAGATTGTTATAAAATAGATAATTGTACAATGTTAAGATAGTAACGTGTTTTGCTATAA
The DNA here is from genome assembly GCF_001652005.2 of Ceratina calcarata. Classification (NCBI taxonomy): domain Eukaryota; kingdom Metazoa; phylum Arthropoda; class Insecta; order Hymenoptera; family Apidae; genus Ceratina; species Ceratina calcarata. The sequence continues at coordinate 9,385 of NW_017139975.1, read as the reverse complement.
GTATCGTTTAATTATTCGATAGGTACTAAGGGCATATTAATTGAATGCTTAGAATTCCATTAACTGGGGTCAAATACGTATCTACGTGCGGTAGCTTCGAGCACGGCTTGCGTCATTCGTAGAAACTACAGATCGTTCGATCAAGAAAGCACTACTACTACTAGACGCCAAAGGCATTCAGCGCGAACTCCAAGAGAATCGATCAATGATCTGCGATGTGCAAGGTCAAGGATTACCGTTTGAAAGAATTCCGCTCCCGTCATTTATACCCTGTTTACTGCCTGCATCGTTAGGTACACAAGAATAGTCATCACGTTTCTTGATTGATACTCTCTTACACGAATCGACCTCGAATAATAACGATGAATCTAATATTGTTGGAAAATGAAGTCACGTTTTCTATTACCCCACACGTTCATGTCGTTCGTTTATGAAGCATATACTTTGTTGAACAAATGTCTGCGACCGCGGCCGTAATCATACTTTTTGTTAAACAAAGGCTAACGAGGATAGCGTCACGTGCAGTGTGAAATAAGTACAATTTCGACAATTATCTAAAAATAAATCGTATTGTTATCAGGCTCTGTCGTCTTTCTACGCGTACTCTGTACACAAATATAATTCGTTTATCTGTGTATTCAACACGTCACTGTCCTTCATAACATCATCATCATCATCATCATCATCATCCACTCGAACACTCTTGCTTGTGTAAATTTTCCTAACAAACAGTATTCATCTTATTCAATATAAGCTGTTTCCTATACGCGAGGGATCGCGTACGTGCATACATTCATACATACATAACCAACAAGTGTAGGACGCGCGTTTAATGACGAAAATCAACAATTTATCTACACGCGTTTACTTGAATTACGCCTCCATCAATTACATCTTTCGTACATGAAAAATGATCATACGAATATTAGCGAAAAGACATGCAAGCGTTAAATTTTTGCAGACATGGTTGCATTCTTAGTTTTCTAGGATTAGATCGTCCTGTAGAGACATTATCGAAAAATGTTGAAAGACAGTTCGAAAAATTGTGGAGTCGACTTACTTTTCGGGCAGAAAGAGGTATCGTCGTCTCTCTGGCATAAATAGGAACGTCCAAATCACTGACACTGCTGCTGATACTGGGCGCTCTGGAATCAGGACGACCATTGAGGGGAACATTAAGATGCGTCGGCCTGAGTGGATGAGATTCCGCGATGAAACCCTCTCCAAAGTCTTCGTCGTCCCGATTCATTTTATCTATAGAGAAAAGAACACGGGGAATTGGCAATAAAAAAATAACGTGTCGTTTTGCTTAATGATTCGCCTACTGATTGCTTTAGCAAATTAACGATGACGCGCGGACATATTGTTAGAATAATGACAGTTGTCAGTTGTGCGTCGTAGATGTTGCACATAAAATTAGCGCGGGAATGTGACAGCATTACGCTTTCCCTATCAATTATTTGGCAAAGGATCAAGGCTAGAAACTCGATGACGCTCCCCACTCCTATCGAAATTTCCATCGGACGATCATTAAAAAAAAATCGAATAAGGAACGACGCGATCTCTCCGCCGATCGTTTCCCAACAAACGTTAATTCAATTTTATTGCATATCAACTCATCAGCTTCATGTCAAAAGAATTTAGTTTTTTTCATGACGTACTTGAACAAAAAAGTGTTTATCTGGAATTAAATAGTTAACCAAGTTTAAAACGCACATATCGACACTCCGCGCGAATCGTTTATAGTGAATTGGCATAAATTCTTGAACGTACATACATGCATGCTTAAGTACGTGCATACATATTTAGCACTCGTACGATTCGAGGAACGAGCATGTCGTTCAAAAATGTCACAGCGCAAAGTAAAGGAATAATATTCTTTTATGTAAATCGATTATAAAGCGGACGTTAGTTCATTCGGACCGTAATGTCGGCCGTGAGAAATCGGGACACTGATCCATTTAAAGTCGACGCGGGGATCTAAGCCGCTACAGGGAAAGCATGACATGTTTTTTCTTTTTAATTACCTCGTGCCCGATCGAAGCAGAAGCGATAGAAGAAGGAATAGAGCGAAGAGAAAAGTCCTAACGAGTAGGCGCCCACACCTCTCTACGCAGTCGATTACGAAAGAATCCCCTGAATGAGCGTGACCGAAAGGACCGACGACGAAACCACGGGATTACGAGGAAAAAAAAATCGAAGATAAGAACATCCGTACAGCTAGGGCGTGCTCTTGAGACTGAGCTAGAGGACGCATCTCGTCGCGACGTCGTCGTCGTCGTCGTCGTCGCCGTCGACAAGACGTAGCCGTCGGCCTCTGGCTGGATTTAATTTTAACGCATACGTCGTTAGACGAGCCTCCCGGCTTCCTCAAACAACGAACACAACTACGTTAATGCATCGCCTCTATCTCCGCCCTCCTTCCCTGCATCGTCACTCTTTCCTATACGTTTCTGCATCAATTAATTCCTGCTAAACTTTGCAATTGATTTCACTTAACCCGATACCATATCCCGCGGCTAACATTTAAACATCGGCTTCTGTAACAATTGAAATACATATCTTCTACGGATGCCTCTTACTTCTCTACATTTCTAGACCACTCACTTGATGGTCCGTAAAAAAGGATAAAAAGATTTGGCAGAAAAAATGCGAATTGTGTCTCGCCATTGTTTTCACGATTTCATTAAAATTCTCACACTTCCTTCTCCATTTCTTCTTTACATACCTTTAGGTCCGCTAATTTAAACGAACACGCGTTCATCGTCACGTGTCTGCAACACGTTTCTAATGCAATTCAAGTTTAATTACCTTTGATAATGTTTCCTAATGATATTGATTATATAAAACGGTATATTCCATTTTAAAACAGCTAATGATGCATACCGAAGGTGTACTACTCTAAAGGAAATAATTTATACAATGTTTTTATGACAAAAAAAGTCTTATCGCATTTCGGTTGCAATATATGCGTGTAAAATAAGAATATTAAAAAAATCTTTTATTACCGCTGTACCCGCGCCCGATATTTAATTCTTAATGTCCTCCGCTGAAATTGCAATGTAACATGCAGTTTTTTTATGCATCTTCCACTTGCAAGCGTTAATTAGAATTAGATTGGTGCCATCTGACGATCGTATCAAATGCTTCAGGCTTCTGCACGTCTGTGACGTGTGTTTATATGTATACATATTGTTGTCGGTCCCGATTCTGTCAATCATTGCAATTCGGTGGAGATTAATATCATAAGCCTATAATATTAAAATGCCTATAAAACCTGTTGATTATTCTTAAATCTGAAATCAGCTTTTATATCGAGTAAAAATGGTCGTATTAACGAGAGCCGTTTTAGGTTACGCTAAGAAGGTGAATTTTCCGAATTCAACAGCCTTCAATACTTCGATAATGAAAGTATAATTTACGGATGAACGATTTTTAATTGTTTAGATACCGAGGAAATTTAGACGAGAAGGTCTGATTGATAGTTTACGTCTTCACGTGACTGGGGGAACCGGCGGTTCTGGATTACCCGCTTACGGTGGACTTGGAGGAGCCGGAGGGAACGTGTATGTTGTCGCGGAAGAAAAAGCAACGTTACAGAAAGTTAAGAACCAATTGAAGCATGTAGCATTGAAAGCAGGGACCGGAGGTGATAGTAGCAAAAAGGGACTTATTGGAATGCCTGGCAAAGATTTAACCATAACTGTTCCAACGGGTATTACCATTTTTGACGATAGTCGCATTAAACTAGGTACTGCGAGCAATTTATAATGTGTTACTAGGTGTGAATAATATGGAATACTAATAATGCAAGTTCTAACGTAGGAGAACTAAATAAAGAGAATACGAAATTGATGATTGCCAAAGGTGGGTTGGGAGGATGTGAACAAACTGGATTTTGCGGTCTCAAAGGAGAAAGTCGTACTGTGGTCCTTGATCTTCAGTTACTTGCGGATGTCGGATTAATAGGTTTCCCAAATGCAGGAAAAAGTACATTTTTAAATGCTGTTTCCAAGGCTAGACCAAAGATTGCTAACTACCCATGTGAGTTTACTTGATGTATTTTATGTACCTTAATGTCACTCGATGTCTCGTCTTTTATGTACCTTCATATCATTTCATTTCTTCCAGTTACAACTTTGAGGCCCCAACTAGGTACCATCGATTACAAAGATTACAGGCAAATTACTGTTGCCGATTTGCCTGGTTTAATTGAAGGCGCGCATATTAACAAAGGAATGGGTCATAAATTTTTAAAACACATAGAACGAACGAAACTGCTGTTGTTCATCGTAGATATTCAGGGATGCCAGATCTCTCTCAAACACGACCACAGGTCTTGCCTAGAAACCGTGCTTCTGCTGAATAGAGAAATTGAACTGTACAAGCCTGACTTGTTGGAGAGACCTTCTATGATTATTGTCAATAAAATGGATACGACTGGCGCGAATGAAATCTATGAAGAGATCAAGCCGAAATTAGAGAATTTAAGAAAATTCCTATCCGAATTCGACGAGTCGATTCAACCGAAACGAGTATTGGAGTTTGACGATATTTTGACCGCGTCTTTGAAGTTGAACAAAGCAGATGAAATAACCGAAATTAAAACAAAGATCAGACATATTATTGACAAATATGAAGAACAAAAGGTTACTGAAAATACGGAGAAACTTGAAGAACAGTTATACAACAAGTTAAAACGTCAATCCAAACAGTATGCACCAACGCTCATTTAATCAAAAAGGAAATCAAGAATTGTATATACTAGGATATGTATAAAAATATTATTTGTTTATTTTAAATAGCGAGTTTTTTCTTAATATTCACCCATTCACACTTTAAATTCGCTTCTTGCACTCTTTCAATCCAACTTTCTCCAAATGGACATCGCTTTTCTACTTGTATCTTTTCAATTTCATTAGGATCTCGGATAACATCTACATTTGCCATCCATTTCTCTACTCCATTCCACGCTATCATCACTCCATTATCAGTACATAATTTAGGAGGAGTTCTTACGAAGTTGTAACCGAGTTCTGTACACAGAATATCTAATGCCTTAGCTAGAAAATTATTGCAGGCAACTCCTCCAGATACAACCTGTTAAAATAAAGTACATAATAACTAAAAATTGACATAATCATATCATTGAATAACTTTAGCATACCAATGTACGTCTATCTTCAGGAATTAGTGACAGTTTCTTAATAAATTCTATTGCCCTTTGAGTTCTCTGACAAATATGTATCGTAACACCTAACTGGACCGCGGCACATAAATTATATACATTAGGGATCACCATATCGGCAATTATGTCATGCTGTTTCTCTTCCAATTCTACATACAAGTTACAACGAGACATTACGCCAGCAAAGCTGAAGTTACAATCACGATATTTAGTCATTACAGGCGGAAATAAAAATTGATCGATATTCGTTGCTTTACTCGCCGCTGTTTCCACAGCCAATCCTCCATTTAATTTACTAAGCTCTGGAATATTTCTTAGCTTCATTCTCCTAGCAACCTACGGAGATTAATCAAATAAAAATATTTTTAAAATTGTTGCTCTCATTTTAATTTTACCTTGTCAAAAAGTTCTCCAGGTGAATTATTTATGCTACTACCAAGTAAATAAAATTTATCTACATTCTTAACAATTCCTAATAAGCAGTGACCTCCCGATACCAAGAGAACGAGGTATGGAAATTCAACCTGTAATTAAAGATCATTTTATACATTCCTCCTGATTTCACACTCAGTGGAGCACCAGCATCTTAGAACAGACCTTCTCTTTCATTCTAACTGTTAAAGCATGGGCTTCCATATGATGTATAGGTATAAAAGGTTTCCCTGCAATTTTTGACAGATACTTCCCAAACTCTGTGCCGATTTTAAGAGACATAGGAAGCCCAGGTTTTACAGTTGTAGCTATAGCATCAACGTCTCTTAATTTCATGTTAGCAGCTCTTAGTGCATCCTCGCAAGTCTTAGTAACGTTGCTTGTATGCAACAATCTTGCAAATGTGGGAATTATCCCACCGAAACTAGAATCATATGAAACTCTCATTACAAACGATTTACATTTGTACGTCATCGGTAACGACAATGTTTAACTACTTTAAGTGAGTAAGCTGTTGAGAGGTAAGTGCTTCACCTATGACGATTCCATCACTGTTAACAATTCCACAACCTGTATCGTCGCAACTTGATTCTATTCCTAAAATCACAGCAGGCCTACTGTGCACGGAATTTCGAACCGATATCGAATTAGTTCTACGTGCATAAAAATGTGTCCCGTTGTTTAAAAAACGTTTATACAGATATTTATAGAGCATCTTTTACAGATTAAATATGAATTATACGTAGGAACAGGAAAATTACATTACGCATTTAATATATCAATTTTAATATAAAAATTGCACGCGAGCATAATATATTATCTCATGAACTCGTTATCATCTTGGTTCATGAACGTTTTTAAAATTATTCAGATGTGCGTTGAAGTTGAAGCACGTGGGAACCTATATTTCCGTTCAAAGGAGTAATAAGTAATAATAGGTATACTGTGATACTGTGCTCTAAGTTTGTACCAGATGGTGCTTCAAAAGCATAGAAACAGAGAGAAACTGAGAGTGCTCATGCCTTTGTTCTCTCGTAAGACCGCTTCGAAAGTGCTGCACCTTGCGGCCAACTGGGGAAGATGGTCCACCTTTAGCATGTAGCAGAACCTTTAGGAGAAATCTACCCTGTTCGGTTCCACCGTAGCAGAGATAAGAACCTCCAGGTCCACCGTAGCATATACACATTATAGGCAGTACCAGGCAGTATGAAGATGGGATATAGGAATATATATATATGTCGAATGGGAATGGGAATCGTTCGCTCGAGTGATAGCCGCGGTAGCTTGGACGGACGAGCAAGTTAATTATGTCAAGTCGGGAGATGTTTCTACTAATTTAACAATATGTAACTTGATTATATAAAAATACAAATTTTACTCGCAGAACCGCAGGTCAGGAAGTACACAGGGTAATGAAATTAAACGCAAGACAGATTTAATATGAAATTCGACATTTATTCAATAATTTTTTATTATAAACATCGGTCCGCGGCCGCGTCTTAAATCGACACTTTTAGCCGAGTGGATGAAATTTGTGTGCGTGCTGATGCGTCAGTGAAGCGAATTTTAAATTCGGCCGTCTTCGGACATCTTCGGAAAGAAGGTCGGAAACTTCGGTGCTGATTGCGTGAATCGAGCGCATCTGAAAATCACGGTCTCCTCTCCTCGAGGTTCGAAGTCTTCCAGGCTCGGCTCGGAGCCTTCGAAGCTCCGTGTGTTCGAAACCCAGGCACTTCACTTTTTTTTGTTTATTCGACAATTTACATAGTCGATGTATGCATATTGAATGGGGCAGAGGGAATCTACTACAGCGGAAAATGTTTTTTAAGTTGCAGGTTGCAATAACAATGAAGAAATAAAAAGCCGGATAAGATGGTAAAATGTGCTCTTGAAGGAAATTCAACTTGCAATAAGCCATTCGATAGAGTGTCCAAAGCAAACGTCTTGTGCCAATTTTCAACCCTCTGTCTCAATCCGGAGGGTACTTATGGGGGTTAATCAGATTTAGC
>NW_017139975.1:0-1349 GCF_001652005.2 Ceratina calcarata | reverse complement strand
GCTAAATCTGATTAACCCCCATAAGTACCCTCCGGATTGAGACAGAGGGTTGAAAATTGGCACAAGACGTTTGCTTTGGACACTCTATCGAATGGCTTATTGCAAGTTGAATTTCCTTCAAGAGCACATTTTACCATCTTATCCGGCTTTTTATTTCTTCATTGTTATTGCAACCTGCAACTTAAAAAACATTTTCCGTTGTAGTAGATTCCCTCTGCCCCATTCAATGTGCATACATCGACTATGTAAATTGTCGAATAAACAAAAAAAAGTGAAGTGCCTGGGTTTCGAACACACGGAGCTTCGAAGGCTCCGAGCCGAGCCTGGAAGACTTCGAACCTCGAGGAGAGGAGACCGTGATTTTCAGATGCGCTCGATTCACGCAATCAGCACCGAAGTTTCCGACCTTCTTTCCGAAGATGTCCGAAGACGGCCGAATTTAAAATTCGCTTCACTGACGCATCAGCACGCACACAAATTTCATCCACTCGGCTAAAAGTGTCGATTTAAGACGCGGCCGCGGACCGATGTTTATAATAAAAAATTATTGAATAAATGTCGAATTTCATATTAAATCTGTCTTGCGTTTAATTTCATTACCCTGTGTACTTCCTGACCTGCGGTTCTGCGAGTAAAATTTGTATTTTTATATAATCAAGTTACATATTGTTAAATTAGTAGAAACATCTCCCGACTTGACATAATTAACATATATGGGAAAATGGATTTGCACGACTTTCAAAATGAACGGTCCATCTGTATTTCAGCGAACTTGCTCGTCCGTCAAAGCTATTGCGGCTATCACTCGAGCGAACGATTCCCATTCGACATATATATATATTCCTATATCCCATCTTCATACTGCCTGGTACTGCCTATAATGTGTATATGCTACGGTGGACCTGGCCCTGATTCTGGCCTGTGCTACGGTGGAACCGAACAGGGTAGATTTCTCCTACAAAGGTTCTGCTACATGCTAAAGGTGGACCATCTTCCCCAGTTGGCCGCAAGGTGCAGCACTAGTATGGGAGACGCCAAAACGGCTCCATGAGCACTCTCAGTTTCTCTCTGATAGAAATAATATGTTCAATTCAAAAGTCCAGTTCCCAGAAAAGTGCCCTAACCTAACCTACTGGCCCCTTCGATCATATATCTGTTTTAATTCTGATTAATAAATGAATTGAAACGAACAATAGCATTTTTATTTCGCTGTCATTGTCCAAAGATGATAGAAGGCAGCGGTTACATATTACTTTATTCCGTAAAGTTACCGAACCGGAAACCAAACCGTAACACAGTGATGTAAGATTTGCGGAATTTCGATCGCCGCGCGTACGGTGAAGAAAAGT
>NW_017139974.1:170519-174229 GCF_001652005.2 Ceratina calcarata | reverse complement strand
GCAGGAAGATTGAAATTTTTTGGAATACATATATAAATTTCTTGACTGATCAACCAATTAGAATAAAATTATAAATACTGTTGGGTTCATTCTATTAGGATAGAGTCTAACATGAGTAACACATCAAGAAGTTAATTTCAATTATGGTCCCATTCATCTTTTTTCTCAATCATACAAAAATTCAATAATATACGATACTGAGTTTCATTGCACGATTTTACGTAGAATGATGAAATAATAAAATTTTATATTTGATCGCGAGAGGGCGCATTCGCGAATCACGTCGGCATTTACCGAAGACGAAGCCAGATGGAACAGGATGGAACTCGACGGCGTAAGAGGAAGCGGGAGGGTCAGATCTTCAATTCAGTTCGCATAGTGAAGCAACGTGGAGAAGAATGAACATTCGGTCTCCATCGTTGCTGCATTGATATTAAATTGTATTGAAAATATCAAATAAACTTATCAAATACAGATAACCAACTAACGAATTTCTAAATGGGCGGTACCGGGTATCGAGACGGTTAAAATATCATTCTCAGCGAACGATTGAAAACCCGGTACGACCCGAAGCTCGCCTTGTCATTCGGTAATCGTTGATTTTACTAAATTATTAAATCATATTAATTATTTAATCATTCGCGTTCGTCGAGTCGACGGAATCGGGTAACGTCAATCTCGCGATTCGTCGAGCTACACGGGCGTTCCCAGTCACGTTGAATTCGGGAACAGCGGCTGAAACAATTGAAAATCTCGGCGAGGTTTCATCAAGAATCGACATGCCAACGTTAACGCAAGCGGTAAGTTGTATTTCCTCATACAGTTCATATATATTTGTGTACGTTTCGTGTATTTATCGAAGATGTTTCAATCGGGCATGTCTAAAGTGCACGTCATTTCTCCATGGGCTCTTTTCGACCGACTTCTCGTGCGGTCGATTAGTAACCTACTTTAGAATTTCGTTAACATGACAGTATCGTCTCAAAACAGGAATATCCTGTCTAATGTAGACCGGTATACGAGTCTATTGTAATATTATCGAACAGAATCCCAAACGTGAAATCGAATACGATGGAATGTCCTGCGTCCTCACTTGTAAACAAACACGCGAATCATGGTACGTTGAGCCGCAACGCGTCCACGTGCAAAACACGTTGCGTTTCATCCGAACTTTCATAGTACGCCCTTCATCTCAGCAGATTTATTATCTGCGATTGCCGTGACCCTCTAGGTATCATATCATTATTCTTAATTGTTCGTGTTGGAGGGTATCGAACGAAAATTAGGATGTCTGAAATTTTAGAAACGTCATAATTCGTGTAATGCGCATAATTCATATTTCAATTGGACGTAACAACGTTAAGAGAGACCATGTTCTAAAATGTAAAGCGTTCGGCGACAGAATCCTTCAGTTATACACCCGACTTTCGTAAGAAACAATCAATATCGAAGTGCAAACGTTCGAGAGTAACTCATCGGCCCGTCGAAGGATTTTAAGACGGATTCGTAAATGTTTCAAACCCGGTGCGACATAAGTCGTGGCGAACGTTCAACAATTATATTTGCGTCATTCGTCGTAAGCGTCCTTAGAATTTGAACTTGACAGCAAGAATTCCGCGAAGTTTGGGATCCGCGTCGGGTCTCTGGAATGCCATAATATATTCCCCAGCCCTGCAAAATTTTTTTTCCAAATTCTACGAACGGTAACCGAGGGGGGGAGGGGCGACCTTCGAGGTCTTGTTTTCGTTATTACCTATCGAAAACTTGAAGCATAGTACACCGGCATCGTCCGTAACTATGACATCGAAGAATTCAATGGTAAGCGAAACGAGTATTAGATTTGCCGATTTTTTCAAATGCTTTTAGAATTTCAGATCATAACGTCCGAATTGTATACATATATATGAATTATCTTCTGATTTGTGCGAACTTGTGGAATTTCATCGGTTTTACAATGAATCGTGCAATAGCTGTCGGTCGATGTTAACGAATGACGCGTACGGTTCGATTCGAATTCGAGAAAAGTCAGCCAATTAATCAAAAGTTAGACGAGATATTTTCGTAACTTTTTGGTAATAGCCGAATACAATACAATTCGCGTACATCGATTCAAATATTTCTAGCGTCCTTATTTCCTGTAGCGTTTATTTATATAGTGCGTACGTTAATTACAAACGTAAAATTTGATCCGAATCCGAAGACCAGTTTCAAAAAACGGAAGAGAAAACAAAAAATATTGAATATCTCAATTGCTATTTTTGAAATAAAGTGTAACATGTGAAGAAAAAAATAGTTGGCTTTTCGTCGCTTTGAAATTCCATACGCCGGCATAAATACGACACCCGCTTTGCTCGTAGTAGTAATTAATTCTCTTCATCCTTCTCGTTTGCATCTAACCATCAGTTTATTGTTTGTTTTACAGCAAGATTTGTCGATCAATATCGATGGAGTAGTGATCAAGGATATATCCGGTCGGAGGAAGAACGAAGCATGGCAAAAGCCGTTGCATCGAGACCAGTTGCAGCAACCACGCGAACAGGAACAGCGATTGTTCCCATCTATAGGCAATTTGCTGGAGGATCTCCCGTCGCCGCCGGTTAACTTCCACAGAAGCTTACAGGAGACATCCAACGACGTCGATGCAAAAGGTTAGTGTTCATATTTATTTAGAATAAAAAATTTGTCCATTAGAAAATTAACGTATCGTTCGTTTCATTTTTTTACGTAATGAGAAAAATTTGTTCTATTTGGCTTGAGAAGTAGCAAACGTTCCATCCGACATCGATGGGAAAGATTCGTTTTCATATTTCTTTGGAGGAAATCATATCATGTTTGAATATATTTAGGCATTATTAGATTAATGTGTTATACTAGAAGTATCATTTCTTTTCTTCTCATTCTTTTTTACACCCGATACATAATGAGAAAAATTTGTTGTAATCGCCTGCTTGGAGAGCAGCGAGCGTGCCCGTTCGTCGTTTGTTAGTTGAAAGTCCTCGCGGCGCCGTTTTGTGTATTTCTGCGATTTAGATTTAAAACAGGCTCGTATTTTTTTTTCCTTCCCGGTACGTCAGGTGACATGTCGATCTCGGATTTATTTGGGCTGGGCTTACCCCGGGGTTCATTGATAAATAACCAGTCAACACCCACGACTCCTGGTTGCCGTAACCACCAGTATCAAGGACGCAATCAAGGAGCCTCTCAGCATTACCAGGTAATTTTTATATATTATGCAGGCCTCTTCCTTGCGCAGAACATCTGGTTTTTGTTTAAGTCCGACAAATTCGTCGCTCGGGAACGCATCAGAACTCATTTCCTGTAATATATTTTGTTGCAGTTTGAAACGATTTTCTTAAATGTAACGGTTCTTTCAATTCGTAAATACCGCGGTGGTGAAAATGTGATACGATACAGATAGGCAGTACTTATTGTCCGAAACGTCTGCCTGCTGCCAATACAATAACCGGAACAATGATTATTCTGATTGGAATGACTCCAACTCGCTGATCTCTGTGTCCGTTCGTTGCGCGGTTAATTTTTTTCCACAATAGAGATCCTCCCGGTTTCGCGACCTATCGATTTTCGATACATTTTGACGTAGAACAAGACGATAGAAACGAAGTTGAAAATTAAGGTAGTAACCCTTGAATGAAAACGCTGACGAAGTATTAAAATCTTAACAGTTATTAGGTATTAAATTAATAAGACAC